>NC_044995.1:28923423-29223423 GCF_008728515.1 Papio anubis
TCTTTTTTGCAGCCATCCTAATATCAAGTATACAATCACCCAAAGGATTCTAAATCATACTCGCTATAAAGACACATGCACATCGTGCATGTTTATTGTGGCACTATTCACAATAGCAAAGACTTGGAATCAACCCAAATGTCCATCAGTGACAGATCGGATTAAGAAAATGTGCTAACATATACACCATGGAACACTATGCAGCCATAAAAAGGGCAAGAGGAGTTTGTGTCCTTTGTAGGACATGGATGCAGCTGGAAAAACTATCATTCTCAGCAGACTATCACAAGAACAGAAAAATCAAACACCGCATGTTCTCACCCATAGAGACTCACACCACCTGGACTCGGAAGGGGAACAATCACACAATCGGGCCTATCACGGAGGAGGGATGGGGAGGGATTGCATTGGAGTTATACCGATGTAAATGACGAAGTTGATGGGTGCTGACGAAGTTGATGGGTGAAGCACACCAACACGCACAGCATACCTATGTAACAAACCAGCACGTTATGCACATGTACCCTAGAACTTAAAGTATAATTAAAAAAAAAAAAAAAAAAAAAACCTTTAAAAAAAAACAAATATAAGAAGCACAAAGAACAGCTGGGAAATTAATAGCAAAAAGATCTTCACCTTAGCACATTGTGATCAGGTTATCCAAAGTTAAGACAAAAAAATCTTAAGAGCTGTGAGAGAGAACCAGGTAACCTATACAAGAAAACCTATCAGATTAACAGCAGATTTCTCAGCACAAACCTTATAAGTTAGAAGGGATTGGGGCCCCAACTACAGCCTCCTCAAACAAAACAATTATCAGTCAAGAATTTTCCATGCCATGAAACTAAGCATCATATATAAGGAAAGATACAGTCATTTTCAGACAAACAAATATTGAGATAATTCACCATTACGAAGCCCCTAATAGAAAATCTACTAAGAGAAACTCTAGTTCATAAAACAAATCCTGGAAACATATCCAAACAGAATCTCTTTACAGCATGAATCAAACAGGATTTATAAAACACAAATACAAGATAAAAAACAAAAGTGACAAACAAAAAGGCCAGGTGCAGTGGTCCATACCTATAATCTCAGCACTTTTGGGGGCTATGGCGGGCGGATCACAAGGTCAGGAGTTCAGGACCAGCCTGGCCAATATGGTGAATCCCCGTCTCTACTAAGTACAAAAAAATTAGTCGTGCGTGGTTGCGGGCACCTCTACTCCCAGCTACTTGGGAGCCTGATGCAGGAGAATCGCTTGAACCTGGGAGGCGGAGGTTTCAGTGAACCAAGATGGCGCCACTGCACTCCAGCCTGGGTGACAGAGTGAGATTCCATTTCCATAAAACAAAACAAAACACCAAAGTATGCCAAAGTATGCAGGCAACAAAGAGCATAATGAACGCAGTGGTACCTCACATTTCAATACTAACATTGAATGTAAATGGCCTAAATGCTCCACTTAAAACAGAACTGCAGAATGGATAAGAACTAACAACCCAACTATCTGCTATCTTCAGGAGACTCACCTAACACATAAGGACGCACATAAACTTAAAGGGGTGGAAAAAGGCGTTTCATGCAAATGGACACCAAAAACAAGCAGGGGTAGCTATTCTTATATAAGACAAAACAAACTTTAAAGTAACAGTGGTTAAAAGAGACAAAGAGGGGCATTATATAATGGCAAATGGCTGGTCCAACAGGAAAACATCACAACCCTAAACATATATCCACCTAATACTGGAGGGCCCAAATTTATAAAACAATTGATAGCAGACCTAAGAAATGAGATAGACAGCAACAACGTAATAGTGGGGAACTTCAACTCCACTGACAGCACTAGACAGGCCATCAAGACAGAAAGTCAACAAAGAAAGAGTGGATTTAAACTATACCCTGGAAAAAAATGGACTTAACATACACAAAACATTTCATTCAACAACTACAGAACACAATTCTACTCAACAGTGTGTGGAACTTTCTCCAAGACAGATCATATGATAGGTTATAAAATGAGCCTCAACCGTTTAAGAAAATTGAAATTATATCCAAGCACTCTCAGACCACAGTAGAATAAAACTGGAAATCAACTCCCAATGGAAACTTCAAAACCACGTAAATATACGGAAATTAAATAACCTGCTCCTGAATAAGCACTGGGGCAAAAACCAAATCAATATGAAAATTAAGAAATTCTTCAAACAGAATGACAATAATGACACAACCTATCAAAACCTCTGGGACACAGCTAAGGTGGTGCTAAGAGGAAAGTTCATAGCCCTAAATGCTTACATCAAAAAGTCTGAAAGAGCACAAACAGACAATCTTAGGTCACACCACATGAAACTAGAGAAACAAGAACAAACCAAACCCAAACCCAGAAGAAAAAACAGAAAATAACCAAGATCAGAGCAGAACTAAATGAAATTGAAACAAAAAAATACAAAAGATAAATGAAACAAAAAGCTGCTTCTTTGAAAATATAAATAAAATTGATAGACCATTAGCAAGATTAACCAAGAAAAGAGAGAAAATCCAAATAACCTCACTGAGAAATGAAACAGGAGATAACTGACACCACTGAAATACAAAAAATCATTCAAGACTACTATGAACACCTCTACACACATAAATTAGAAAACCTAGAAGAGAAGAATAAATTCTTGTAAAAATACAACCCTCTTAGCTTAAATCAGGAAGAACTAGATACCCTGAACAGACCAATAACAAGCAGTGAGATTAAAATAGTAATTTAAAAAATTAGCAATAAAAAGTCCAAGAGCAGACAGATTCAAAGCAGAATTCTACCAGACATTCAAAGAATTGGTACCAATCTTCTTGACACTATTCCACCAGATAGAGAAATAAGGAACCCTCCCTAATTCATTCTATTAAGTCAGCATCACCCTAGTACCAAAATCAGGAAAAGACACAACTACGAAAGAAAACTGCAGGCCAATATCCTTGATAAACACTGATGCTAAAATCCTTAAAAAAATACTAGCTAACCGAATCCAACAACATGTCAAAAAGATAATCCACCATGACAAAGTGGGTTTCATAGCAGGAATGCAGGGATGGTCTGACACACACAAGTCAACAAATGTGATACACCACAAAAATAGAATTGAAAACAAAAATAGCATGATCATCTCAATAGACACAGAAAAAGCATTCGACAAAATCCAGCATCCCTTTGTAAGTAAAACTCTCAGCTTGGTCTGGCGCACGGTGGCTCACGCCTGTAACCCCAGCACTTTGGGAGGCGGAGGCAGGCAGATCACCTGACGTCAGGAGTTCAAGACCAGCCTGACCAATATGATGAAACCTCGTCTCTACTAAAAGTACAAAAATTAGCCGGGCATGGTGACATGTGCCTGTAATCTCAGCTACTTGGGAGGCTGAGACAGAAGAATCCTTTGAACCCAGAAGGCAGAGGTTGTGGTGAGCCAAGATCGTGCCATTGCACTCCAGCCTGGGCAACAAGAGTAAAACTCTGTCAAAACAAACAAACAAAACCTCTCAGGAAAGTTGGCATACAAAGAATAGCTTAAGGTAATAAAAGCTATCTACAACAAACCCACAGCCAACATAATACTGAATGAGGAAAAGTTGAAAGTATTCTGAGAATGGAAACAAGACTTGGATGCCCACTCTCACCAACATAGTCCTGGACATCCTCCAGAGTTATCCAGAAAAAGAAAAAAAGGGCATCCAAGTCAGTAAACAGGAAGTCAAACTGTCCCTGGTTGCTGATGATATGAACATTTACCTCGAAAAGCCTAAGGACTCCTCCAGAAGGCTCCTACAACTGATAAAAGAATTCAGCAAAGTTTCTGGATACAAGATTAATGTACACAAATCAGTAGCTCTTTTATTCTTTTATTCACTAACAGAAACCAAATGGAGAATTAAATCAAGAACTCCCCTTTTACAATAGCTGAAAAAAAAGAAAAAGAAAAACTTAGGCATATACCTAATGAAGGAGTCAAAAGACCTCTAAAAGGAAAACTACAAAACACTACTGAAAGAAATCATAGATGACATCAACAAATGGAAACACATTCCATGCTCAAGGATGGGTAGAATCAATATTGTGAAAATGATCATACTGCCAAAAGCAATCTACGAATTCAGCACAACTCCCATCAAAATACTACCATCATTCTTCACAGTTAGAGAAAACAATTCTAAAATTCATATGGAACCAAAAAAGGGCCCACAGAGCCAAAGAAAAACTAAGCAAAAAACAAATCTGGAGGCACCACACTACCTGATTTCAAACTATACTACAAAATCATAGTGTCCAAAACAGCATGGTATTGGTATAAAAATAGACACACACACCAATGGAACAGAGAATCCAGAAATAAACTGAAATAATTACAGCCAAGCAATCTTCAAAAAAGTAAAAATACATAAAGTGGGGAAAAGACATTGATTTCAACAAATGGTGTTGGGATAATTGGCTAGCCACATATAGGAGAATAAAACCGGATCCTCATCTCTCACCTTATTTAAAAAAAAAAAAAAAAAATCAACACAAGATGGATTAAGGACTTAAACCTAAGACCTGAAACTATAAAAATTCTGGAAGATAACAATGGAAAAACCCTTCTAGACATTGGCTAGGCAAAAATTTCATGACCAAAAACCCAAAAGCAAATGCAGTATAAACAAAGATAAATAGCTGGGACTTAATTAAATAGAGAGCTTTTGCATGGCAAAAGGAACAGTAAACAGACAACTCACAGAGTGGGAGAAAATCTTCACAATCTATACATCTGACAAAGGACTAATATACAGAATCTACAAGGAACTCAAACAAATCAGTAAGAAAAAAAAATCAAAAACTGTGCTAAAGATAATTCTCAAAAGAAGATATACAAATGGACAACAAACATACGAAAAAATGCTCAACATCACTATTGATCAGGGAAATGAAAATCAAAACCACAATGCAAAACCACCTTATTCCTGCAAGAATAGTCATAATCAAAAGATCAAAAGACTGTAGATGTTGGCGTGGATGCGGTGATTAGGGAACACTTTGTAAAAAGTAAAGTAGAGGTTCCTCTTCAAAGTTTTTTCCCCTCATCTAATTAGGAATAAATGGTAACTTTTCTTAGAAGCAAAATTTATTCAAAGACCTGTACTCCTAAATATTTGCCCTGATATGCTTATAGTGGTCCACGCAAGCATTAGGTCATAGCCCGTTCCTCTTCCTTATTTAAAAGTAGTTTTACCTTTCTCAGCATTCCACAAGTTACTCACTCCTTTCTTTGTTCTCCTTTACCTTTGCCTCTTTTAAAAAGTTCTAAGTTGCTAGCTAATCAGGACAAATACAGAATGTGAGGTCCCATTCCAGCCAACGGAAACCGGACACAACAGTAGGGTGGAAGCGTCAGGTTATAAATGACCCTGTCTCCTTTGTTCATTGTACTTTCATGGCAAAACTGCTGGCGAGTGTGCACTTTCTGCAGGAAGTAAAAATGGCCTTATTAAACAAATTAAATTTATGTTCAAGTGCTACATTTCAAACAACTTCTACACTGCTGGTGGGAATGTAAACTAGTACAGCTGCAATGAAAAACAGTGTAGATATTCATTAAAGAACTAAAAGTAGAACTACCATTTGATCCAGCAATCCCACTACTGGGTATCTATCCAGAGAAAAACTAGTCATTATTTGAAAAATATACTTGCACATGCATGTTTCTAGCAGCACAATCCGCAACTAAAAAAATCACAGAACCAACTGAAATGCCCAGCAATCAATGAGTGGATACACACACACACACACACACACACACCCCAGACTACTACTCAGCCACAAAAAGGAATGAATTAACAGCATTTGCAATGACCTGGATGAGACTGGAGACTGTAATTCTAAGTGAAGTAACTCAGGAATGGAAAACCAAATATCATATGTTCTCACTGATATGTGGGAGATAAGCTATGAGGACACAAAAGCATAAGAATTATACAATGAACTTTGGGGACTTTGGGGAAAGAGTGGCAGGGGGAGATAAAAGACAACTTATATGGTGGAGTGTATCTTGCTCAGATGATGGTTGCACCAGGATCTCACAGGTCACCACTTAAGAACTTATTCATCTAACCAAATACCACATGTACCCCAATAACTTAAGGAACAGCAAAATTAAAAATATATATATTCTTATAATTACAGACCAGCTCACATAATACTTCTAAAACTATTACACAGGTCAGGCATACTGGCTCACGCCTGTAATCCCAGGACTTTCAGAGGCCAAGGTGGGTGGATCGCCTAAGGTCAGGAGTTGAAGACCAGCCTGACCAACATGGTGAAACCTCATCTCTACTAAAAATACAAAAATTAGCTGGGCATGGTGGCGGGCACCTGTAATCCCAGCTACTTGGGAGGCTGAGGCAGGAGAATTGCTTGAACATAAAAGGCAGAGATTACAGTGAGCTGAGATCGCACCATTGAACTTCAGCCTTGGTGACAGAGCAAGAACTTCAGCCTTGGTGACAGAGCAAGACTCTGTCTCAAAAATAAATAGATAAACAAACAAGCAAACAAGAAACAAAAAAACCACAAAGTTGTGGGTCTAGCACGAGTACCAGTCAAGTTAAAACATAGAATCCGCATGGGGAGATTCTGAATCATAAGCCCAAAGACTGTACAGTAATAAATTCAACACAAAGCAAATAGCATGAATTTGGTTTCAGCATTTTTGAAAATTTTTGTTTTCTAGTAAATTAGACACCTTATTAAAATAATTTATTTTGTTCCAATATTGCTTTTTGCTGCTAAAAACTTTCAAACCTGTACTCACACAAACATACTTACTCCATAATTTATTTACACCTAAGGTTTATCTTTAACAGATGTATATATATTTAATTTTATGTAAATCAATTCTAAGAGTCCATATGTGCTTGCGGGCAGAGGCCACACGTTCAAAGAAAAATATATTAAATTTTTTAAAAATATTTATTCAGAACTCAGAAATGTATGGATTTTACATGTTTGTATATAATTTTTTATTATGACCATAAAAATGACCCTGTAGTCAATAACAATTGTAAATTTAAAAATAACTAAAACAGTAGAATTGAATTGCTTGTAGTAAAAAGAATAAATGCTAGAGGTAATGGATATCTCATTTCCTCTAATGTGATTATTATATAGAGTATGCCTGCATCAAAATATACCATAAATGGCATACATATATACACATATTATGTATCCAGAAAAATTAAGAAAAATAAATTTAAATCTGAAAATAAGAATAAAAATTTAACCTATAGGAACAATATTCTTTAACTTATTGGCAATTTAAAGTCACTGGCAAAAAAGATTGCTAGAGATGACAGTCCATTATCTTACAAAAGTGTATTGTTATCATCTTTTACCTACACCCTTGAGTAAAGTGGAATAGGTTAATGTTAGTGGCATGAGAACACTTCATTGAATTCACAATAGTATTTAACATGTTAAAAAGTTGAATTGAAAAGCTAAGTTCACACATAATTTATAATTTAAAAATATACTGCATATTATTCCATAGAAGTACAATTAATAAAATAACATATAACTTAATTTTAACTAAAATTAAGAATATTTTTCATTCATAGTGAACACCTACCTCATGCATCACTCAATATTATAAGTTAACCACAAAGAGCCTCTCTAATTTTCATCATGCATCTTACATTTTAATGTCCTTATCTTTTCATAGAAAAGATCATAAATAATGCCTAATAAAAATCTCATATATTTTATGCAGCAACAATTAGTCACATGCTTTCACATGTGAATACACTAGGAATGATGAAACAGTATGAAGTAATTTAAGAGTTTAACACATTATTCACTTTTTTAAAAATCTGTTTTTTAAAAGTACTTTGTAAAGTTATATACAAATAATGTTTACACAAATTGTAGTTTGTATTATTTTCTACACTCAGCACTCTGATTTAGTGTAATGTCTAATGTTTGAGCACCCTAGATATTTCTACTGTGAATTGTTCCCTGATATATAGACTTAATTTTGGATTGAGTATCTTTCATATTTAATGCATCTACAAAAATATATTTTAGATGAACACCTCAGTGGTTTATAATTTGTAGTTTTTGAAAAAATGTTTTTCCAAATTCATTACACTTGCAGGGTTTTCTTCAATATAAACTCCCTGATGTTCAACACAATTTTAACAACTGCCTGAGGGTTTTTCTCTAGTACAAAATGTGTACAATAAGATCTGTGATGCAAGTAAAGATATTACAATCCTTCATATTTGTAATGCTTTTTCAAAATAAATACTCTTCTATACTTTAAAAACATATTTTCTGATCTTCTGAGAGTAGATTTTAATGTTTTTATTTAGTATGAACTCTATGATTTTGAGTAAGATGTGGGCAGGCATTAATGGCTTTTTTACTTTGCCTATATTTGTACATTTGTTCTGAAGTATAAATGCTTTCCTGTGCAATAAGGTGTGAGCATTGGTTCGAAGCCTGGCCACATTGTTCACACTGGTAGTTCTCCAGTATGAATTATCTTACCTACAATCAAGTGTGACAATCATTTAAAGGCTTTGTCACATTCTTCACATTTCTAGGATTTTTCAGCAGAATGATTTTCTTTAAAGTTTGAGGTACTGTCAAAAGCATCAGCACCTCTCTCAGGTTTGTAGTTTCTCTCCAGTATGAATAATCTTATATCTACTAAGAATTGAGGACTTTCATAGGCTTTGGCACATTATTCATACTTGCAATATTTCTCTCCAATATGAGTTATCCTATCCGTGGTGAGGTAGGGCTGGTTAACAGCTTTGCCACATTTTCCCCATTTATAGGGTTGCTCTCCAGTATGAATTCTCTTATGTTTAGTGAGGGTTGAGGACCAGAAAAAGGCTTTGCCACATTCTTCACATTTGTAGGGTTTTACTCCAGTATGAATTACCTTATGTTTAGTAAAAGTTGAAGACCGGCTAAAAGATTTGCCACACTCTTCACATTTGTAGGGTTTCTCTCCAGTATGAATTCTCTTATGGTTAGTAAGGATTGAAGACTGCTTAAAGGCTTTGCCACATTTCTCACATTGGTAGGGTTTCTCTTCAGTATGAATTATCTTATGTTTAGTAAGAGTCGAGGACCAGTTAAAGGCTTTGCCACATTCTTCACATTTGTAGGGTTTCTCTCCAGTATGAATTATCTTATGCGTAGTAAGGGTTGAGGATTGGCTAAAAGCTTTGCCACATTCTTCACATTTGTAGGGTTTCTCTCCAGTGTGCATCCTCTTATGTCTAGTTAGGGTTGAGGACCATATAAATGTCTTGCCACATTCTTCACATTTGTAGGGTTTCTCCCTAGTATGAATTCTCTTATGTTTAGTAAGGGTTGAGGACCAGATAAAAGCTTTGCCACATTCTTCACACTTGTAAGGTTTCTCTCCAGTATGAATTATCTTATGTGTAGTAAGATTTGAGGGTCGATTAAAAGCTTCACCACATTCTTCACATTTGTAGAGTTTCTCTCCAGCATGAATTATTTCATGTGTAGTAAGGGTTGAGAGTTGCTTAGAAGCTTTGCCATACTCTTCACATTTGCAGGGTTTCTCTTCAGTATAAATTTTCCTATGATTAGTAAGGGTTGAGGACCAATTAAAGGTTTTTCCACATTCTTTACATTTGTAGGACATCTCTCTATGATAAATGCTTTTGTGTTGGGTTTTATGTGAAAGCATGCAAAATGATTTGACACATTTTTTACCTTTAGAAGATTTCTTTTCAGTATGTCTTATCTTATGTCTGTTTGAATTTAAAAATTTAAATAAGACTTTCAAATATTTTTCACTTTGAAATACTTTGCTCTGGGCAGTTGTGAAACACTGGTTATGTCCATTATAACCTTCTTTGTTCACCTTACACTCATCCACACTTTTATAGCCTTTTCTTAACTGTAAATTCTCAGGTCCATATTTTTCATATCTTCTCGGTATTACTTTTTGAAAAGAATCATCCATGCCCTTCTCTGGCCAAAGGTCTTGAGCAAAAAGAGGACATATACCTGAAAAAATAATTAAATAAATAAATTACTCCATTTACTAGACTCAGATGAATATAGTTTTAAAATCTTACCTATAAAATTATACAAACTACATAAACAAGATGGCACTGCAAAATACCACAGGCCCTAATTCTTTCATAGACATAAATGTAACAAAAACATACAGACCAAAACACATCTGTGGAAAAGTTATAAATGAGTCAAGTGTGTGCAGTGTCCCAGGTGAGCACAATGCAAAAGAAACACGTGGAAGAAAAAGAAAAGTCTGTTAAATTTACTAAACACATCTTTTCCTGGTTCCCACTATAACATAGTGCCTTTACAACTAAATTGCCAACTCTTGGTTTCTGTTTTAAAAGAAAGGTAAAATACTGGCACATTCATTGTCATTTCTGGCTTTTAGTGGTTTTTCCTGACACTGGTTTCTGTCTCTCATGACATAAAGTACTGAAAGACATGGTGGTATATTTTGGAATGAGAGTTTGAGTCTGCTGAGACCAAAGAAAAATGTTACATACAGCAGCAGACAGACTGCAGTGCCACAGAAATGGAACAGGTGTAGCAAGTGATGACTGACTCTACAAAGTAACATGAGTAAACTCTCTTAACTAAAGAATAAACACAAAATTTCAGACAACACATATCCTAAGAACATGTTTAAGGAACTCTCATAATCAACAGCCAAGAAAATTGTTTTCAGAATATGCCAGGACAAAGCTACATTATAAAGATTTTGACAAGAAGATTTTTTTAATGTCCAAATCTCAATCAAAGATTATAATATATACAAAATAGGACAATACAATACCACCAAAAATATAAAATTTTCTGAAAGAAACCATAAAAAAGATGTATACATTAATTTTAATATTTGGTAATAAACTGATTAAAATAGGAACAGAGACAACTATGGAAAATTAGAAAAATGAGGATGAGAATAAAAAATATTTAAGATATCAAAAAACAGAAATTGTGGAGATAAAATATACACCAAAAAACTGACAGATCCTGAAAGTAAAAAAAAAAAAAAAGATGTAAAAATAAAAAAGCTCAACAAACAAACTAGAATAACAAAAAGATATTTATTACAAACACATACATGAGCACAATTTCAAAAGTCACAGACAAAAAGATTATCTTTGAAGCTGCAAGATAAAACTGATGTGCCAGGTCAGGCACGGTGACTCACACCTGTAATCCAGGCACTTTGGGAGGCTGAGGTGGGCTGATCACCTGAGGTCAGGAGTTTGAGACCAACCTGACCAACAAGGCGAAACCCCATCTCTACTAAAACTACAAAAATTAGCCAGGCGTGGTGGTGTATGCCTGTAATCCCAGCTACTCAGGAAACTGAGGCTGGAGAACCACCTGAACCCCGTAAGTGGAGATTGCAGTGAGCTCATGTCACACCACTACACTCCAGCCTGGCTGAGGGATACAGTGAGACGCTGTCTCCACAAAAAAAAAAAAAGAAAGAAAAAAAAAAGAAAAGAAAAGAAGTGATGTGCCATTTACAAACATACTCTTATGAGATAATCAGCGAACTGTTAACAAAAATTTTGCAGGCCATAAGGGAACTGTGTGATGTAGTCATGAAAAAATTGTGGAAAAAAAAAAATAGCTTCAATTAATTGAGAATAATACCATCAGTGAATCTGTCCTCCCAAATAAAAAAAGTAAACACCTTCCAAAGTAACCAAATTCTAAAAAAGTATATTGGAAGTGCATATGCCCTACAGATAAAAGGTGCTGAAAACAGTTCATTCTACTGAAAATAACATGATTTTTAAAAAATAATAATATAAAAATACATGATTTTCTAGGAAAAAATATGCAAATACACAAAAGTAGAATTTCTTAGCATTACCCTAGTGGTGCAGAAAACATTTTTAATTATTCTCTGAAATTTGAAGGATAAAAGCATATAAATCATCATAAATATTCATTAATGAATATACAATATAAAAAGATACCATTAACAACATCAATGACAAATTTGAGGGAAGGTGTAATAAGAACAAATTTTTGTATAAAACTTAAGTTTATTTACCAGATTAAAATATGTTGTTGTATCTTTTAGAGGTTATATGTAATACTCCAAGGTACCACAAAAATATTTGTATAAATACACAAAACAAAATAAGTGAAAGCCTATCAATACAAATATCAAAAAGACACAAAGAAAGATGGAAAGAGAATAAAAGACAAAGACGCAAGAATCAAATAAAATACTTAATAAAGTAACAATCTATTTCAGAAAATTATTTAAATATATATAAAATTAACTTTTAAATTGAGACATACTTTCAATAAATAATTTTATTAAAATATTTTAAAGACCGAGATTCATCTTGCCTTTCTACAAGAGTCAGTTGAAATCTAATGATAAAAAAAGACTGGAAGAGGTAGGAAGAAAGTGGACATTCCATGAAAATATTAATCAAATGAGAGCAGAAACAGTCAAAATAATCTTACACAAGCTACATCTTAAGTGAAAAATTATAATATTTTATAAAATGTACTTGAAATTGAAACTCCAAAGAAACAAAGAAGGACATCAAAAAATAATAGATTTATTCACTGGGAACCTATGAAAAATTTGTGAGTGTGTGTGCATGTGTGTGTGTCTCACATTAGGGTTCCAAATATATAGAGCAAATATTGACAGAATGGAAGAAACACACAGAAAGCAATATAATTATAGCAAGATATTTTAATACCACACTTACTGTAATAAAAATAAAACAAGAAAGAATGTTCATAAGCAAACAGACTACTTAAAGGCAGTATAAAACAATTATTCCAGAGTTATGGAGAACACTCCTCAACAACATCAGAATACACACCCTTCTCAATAGCTCATACATTTTCCTTGATAAACCACATCTTAAGCCAAAAAGGAAGTCTTACCAAAATTTTTAAAAGTAAACTTCTATGAACTACTTTCTATGAGTAAAAGGGAGTATGAGTATCCAACAATAAGAGAGAAAAACTGAAAAATTTACAAATATATAGAAATTAAACAACACACCCTTGAGTGTGCTTTTATACAAAGGTTGAAATAGTTAATATTGTGAAAAGGTCCATCCTGCTCAATGCAATCCACAGACTTAACGCAATGTTTTTCAAATTTCTCATTGCATTTTTGAAGAAACAGGAAGAGCAACCCTAAAAGTATACAGAATCGCAAGAGACAATAAAGTACCCAACAATCTTCAAAAAATAAAAGGAACAATGCTGCAGGCATTAAAGTTCTTGATTAAAACACACTACAAAGCTACAGAATTAAAACAATTTGGTATAAGTATAAAGGTGAAAAAGTAGACTAATAAAATAGAATGCAGCACATATATAAACGTTCACATATATGGTCATATAAGGAGTCATTTACATACTCATAATTACTGCAGCATTGTTACTGCAAGCCAATAGGTAAAAGAAATGCAAATTTCTTTCACCAAATCATTCAGTAGACATAATTTGAAATATAAAAATTCTGAAATATTACTCAGTCTTCAAAAAGCAGGAAATATTGTACCAACTGTAAAGATAAATGTTGATGGTATTATGCAAAATGAAATGAGTTACACTCTTAGAAACAAAGAACAGAGTGGTGTTCACAAAGTGCCATAAAACAGAAAAAATTGGGGCAGGCGTGGTGGCTCACACCTGTAATCCGAGCACTTTGAGAGACCCAAGTGGGTGGATCACCTAAAGTCAGGAGTTTAAAACGAGCCTGGCCAACATGGTGAAACCCTATCTCTAATAAAAATACAAAAATTAGCCAGGCATGATGGTAGGCACCTGTAATCTGAGCTACTCAGGAGGCTGAGGCACGAGAATCACTTGAACCTGGGAGGTGGAGGTTGCAGCGAGCTGAGATGGCACCACTGCACTTCAGCCTGGGTGACAGAGCAAGACTCCACCTCAAAAAAGAAAAAAAAAAAAAAAAAAGAAACAATTGGTAATCAGTATGTATTAAGATTTAGCTTTGCAAGATAAAAACATTTTAGCAATGTGTTGCATGGCAATGTCAAGATAATTAATATGACTAAACTGAATATTTAAAAATATTTTGTGGTAAATTTTGTTATTTTTTTGACAAGTAAACAATAATACCCAAAAGAGATACAAAGTTATGATAGTTATAAATTATATTCAAATCCAAGTGTTTCTCCCAACAAAAATCATATAGACTCATAAATAGGATGTTGAAATTACAAGAATTTTATGAGTACTCATCTACACAGGATTAGAAAACCATTCACAACAAACCTAAACGACAAATATACAAGTAATTAAAACAACAACAACAACAACAAGGGTAGCCAGGTGCAGTGGCTCATGCCTGTAATCACTTTGGGAGGCTGAAAAGGGAGGATCAAGAGGTCAAGAGTTTGAGACCAGTCTGGCCAACGTGGTAAACTGTCTCTACTAAAAATATAAAAATTAGCCAGGCGTGGTGGTGGGCACCTGTAATCCCAGCTACTCGGGAGGCTGAGGCAGGAAAATCACTTGAACCTGGAAGGCAGAGGTTGCAGTGACCCGAGATCATGCCACCACACTCCAGCCTGGTCAACAAGAGCAAAACTTTGTCTCGGAAAAAAACAAAAAACAAAACAACAACAACAACAAAAAACAAGGATAACATTTACACAGGCAAACAAACATAGAAATAATTCCACTGGAAAAAGACATATGGCTGATTCCTATTTGATTTTTCTCCACATTGTCTTAAATTGTACAAAGTTAAATATTGTCAAGCACAATTATGATATATACTACAAAATCAAAACACAAATAACAGATGTGCGGTGGCATACACTAGAATATATAACACAACAATATAAAATTGCAAAACAAAATTAAAACATGGAATGTAAAACTTAATTAGATACCATCAAGTAGATCAATAAACTCATTAAGGGAATCTTAGAAGAAGGATATGGGAAAAAAATAATACAGTGGTTACTTGAAGATAAAGGGTGAGAACTTCCCAAATTTTGATGTAATAAAAGAAAAAAATTGTAACCAAGAATATTTGATTTAAATTTATTTCCCTTTAAGAATAAGATGAAAATTTAAAATTTCCAAAATAAAAGGTGAGGGAGCTCATCACCAGTAGCACAGTTCTACAAAAAAATGCTACATGGTGGCCAGACACTGTGGCTTATACCTGTAATTCTACAGTTTTAGGAGGCCAAAGCTGTCACAACACTAAAGACCAGGAGATTCAGATCAGCCTGAGTAATACAGCAGAGACTCTGCATGCCGGGCGCGGTGGCTCACGCCTGTAATCCCAGCACTTTGGGAGGCTGAGGAGGGAGGATCACAAGGTCAGGAGATCGAGACCATCCTGGTGAACACGGTGAAACCCCGTTTCTACTAAAAATACAAAAAATTAGCCAGGCGTGGTGGTGGGCGCCTGTAGTCCCAGGTACTCCAGAGGCTGAGGCAGAATGGTGTGAACCCGGGAGGCGGAGGTTGCAGTGAGCTGAGATCGCGCCACTGCACTCCAGCCTGGGTGACAGAGTCAGACTTTGTCTCAAAAAAAAAAAAGAAAAAAGAAATGGGCCGGGCGCAGTGGCTCACACCTGTAATCCCAGCACTTTGGGAGGCCGAGGCAGGTGGATCACAAGGTCAGGAGATCGAGACCATCCTGGCTAACATGGTGAAACCCTGTTTCTACTAAAAATACAAAATAAAAACAAAATTAGCTGGGCGTAGTGGGGGGCGCCTGTAGTCCAAGCTACTCGGGAGGCTGAGGCAGGAGAATGGCATGAACCCAGGAGGCGAAGCTTGCAGTGAGCCGAGAATGCACCACTGCACTCCAGCCTAGGCAACAGAGGGAGACTCCGTCTCAACAACAACAAAAACGACAAAAAAGAAGGTAAAATGAGTCAATTTTGTTTAAAAATAAAATAATACTGGACAGCATCATAAAACCATACATAAAAATAAAGCTCTCTATTAAATGTAAACATGCAAATGTATAAATCTTTACTATCATGATGACGCATAAAACCCTTAAGAGCTCTTCTGTAGAATATTCAAAACAATAAAAATCTGCATAAATGTTAATACACAAAATAAATTTTAATATTAATAAACTGAAAAATATAGAGGTATAATTTTTATATTCAATTGAAGTTGTCATGAGATTAAAATAGATTGTTTTAATTTTTAGATGTTTTATGTGAACTCCATTTTTAACATGATATGGTTTAGCCGTGTCCCAACCCAAGACTCATCTTTAATTTCCATGTGTTGTGGGAGGGACGTGGTAGCAGGTAATTGAATCATGGGGGCAGATCTTTTCTGTGCTGTTCTCATGATAGTGAATAAGTCTCATGAAATCTGAAGGCTTTATAAGGCAGTTTTCCTGCACAAGCTGTCTTTCTTTTGTCTGCCACCATGTGGGACATGCCTTTCACTTTCCACCATGATTGTGATGACTCCTCAGTCACACGAAACTGTAAGACCAATAAACCTCTTTCTTTTGTAAATTGCCCAGTCTGAGGTACGTCTTTATCAGCAGCATGAAAACAGACTAATACACAAGATGATTATGAAGATAATATTTCTAGAAACTATGCAAAACAAAATTTAAAAAATAATTCAAGCTTGTCACTACACAATTAAAAGGCAATAAAACAGTAAATAAGGAAAAATATACCACTCAAACACATAAAACAATAGCAATAAAACTAGTAATTTCATTTTAAGAAATAATTTTAAATATAAATTAATTAAACTACTTAATAAAAAGAAATGTAGGCTGGGCGCGGTGGCTCAAGCCTGTAATCCCAGCACTTTGGGAGGCCAAGACGGGCGGATCACAAGGTCAGGAGATCGAGACCATCCTGGCTAATCCGGTGAAACTCCGTCTCTACTAAAAAAAAAAATACAAAAAACTAGCCGGGCGAGGTGGTGGGCGCCTGTAGTCCCAGCTACTTGGGAGGCTGAGGCAGGAGAATGGCGTGAACCAGGGAGGCGGAGCTTGCAGTGAGCTGAGATCTGGCCACTGCACTCCAGTCTGGGCAACAGAGCGAGACTCCGTCTCAAAAAAAAAAGAAATGTAATATTAGGACTTTGGGAGATTAAGGTGGGCTGATCACTGGATCTCAGAAGTTTGAGACCAGCCTCAGCAATGTGGTAAAACCCTGTCTCAACCAAAAATACAAAAAAATTGGCAGGGCATGATGCTACACACTTATAACCCAGCTACCTGAGAGGCTGAAATTAGAGAATTTTCTGAGTTTGGGAGGTTGAGGCTGCAGTGAGCCATGATCACAACACTGCAAACCAGCCTGGTTGAGAGAGTGCGACCCTATCTCAAGAACAAACGAATAAGGCTGGGCATCAGCCTGTACTCCCAGCACTTTGGGAGGGTGAGGCAGGTAGATCACCTGAGGAGTTCGAGACCAGCCTGGCCAATATGGTGAAACCCCGTCTCTACTAAAAACACAAAATTTCACCAGGCATGGTCGCACACACATGTGGTCCCAGCTGCTCAGGAGGCTGAGACAGGAGAATCACTTGAACCTAGGAGGCAGATGTTGCAGTGAGCCGAGATTGTGTCACTGCACTCTAGCCTGGCCAACAGAGTGAGGCTTCGTCTCAAAACAAATTAAAAAAATTAAAAAAATTAAAGTATGATTATTTCCTTAAACGATATGTGGAAAAATCTTTTAATTAGACATAAGAAGATAACGTTTTTTTGTTTTTTGAGTCAGAATCTCACTCTGTTGCCCAGGTTGGATGGAGTACAGTGGCATGGTCTCTCCTCACTCCAACCTCTGTCTCCTGGATTTAAGTTATTCTCCTGGCTTAGCCTCTCGAGTAGCTGGGATTATAGGCACCCACCACCATGCCTGGCTAATTTTTTGTATTTTTAGTAGAAACAGGGTTTCACCATATTGGCCAGGCTGGTCTCAAACTCCTGACTTCATGATCCACCTCCCTCAGCCTCCCAAAGCACTAGGATTACAGGTGTGAGGTGCCGCTCCAGGCTGCATAACTTCTTCATCATTTAAAAATATACAGGGGAAACACATGACAATAATCTTGGCGCCACTTTCTTAGATACAACATTAAATGCATAAGCAACAAAGAAAAAAACAGAAAAATCTACACTACACTTGAAAATTTCTGCACATCTAAGTAAACATTTAATAGAGGAATAGGACCTCATGGAAAATGGGTGAGAATATTTACAAATCACATGTGATAGGAGTCAATATTCAAAAAATATAAACAACTTTTAAAACTAAACAATAAATTTGAATGAATTTATTTAGAAATAGGCAAATAATTGAAATACATTTTCATCAAAAAACACAAATAAAAAAATTTAAAAGGACACACAAAATTTCTCATTTCTAGAGAAATGCATAAAAATTACAATGAAAAAAAATTCCCTCACACCCATTTAAATGGCCACTATCAATTTTTTAAAAACACCAAATCTGCTGATGATGCAATAAAACCCTTGGCCAGGCAAGGTGGCTCACGCTCGTAGTCCCAGAACTTCGGGAGGCTGATGCGGGCAGATTTCAAGGTCAGGAGTTTAAGACCAGCCTGACCAACATGGTGAAACCCCATCTCTACTAAAAATACAAAAATTGGCTAGATGTGGTGGCACGTGCCTGTAATCCCAGCTACTCAGGAGGCTGAGGCAGGAGAATTGCTTGAACCTGGGAGGTGGAGGTTGCAGCGAATCAAGATCATGCCACTAAACTCCAGCCTGGGTGACAAAGGGAGACTCCATCTCAAAAAAAAAAAAAAAGAAATCCATGTGAATTTTTGGTAGAAAACTAGGATGCACATATTATTTTATAATGTTATAAATGTACTTCAAATAAAAATAAAACTATTATCAAATACAGCAATTACATTTATGAATCTATACCTAAAATATGCAACAAAAGATCTTGAAGACATGTTTGATACAATGGAATATTAATCAGCCTTAAAAAAAAATCTTGTCACATTTAAAGATACACTTTGAGAATATTATGTCCACTGAAATAAACCAGTTATGAAATGATGGATGTTATGATTTTACTTATATGAAATATATAAAATAGTCACACTCATAAAAACAGAAAGTGGAAGCTTGTTTTTCAAGGGCTGGAGAGAACATAAAACAAGTAAATGTTATTTAATGGATATTGAGTTTTAGTTTTAGAAGACGTAAAATTTCTAGAAGTCTTTTGCATAACAATGTGAATATAGTTAACATGCCTGAAATATACAGGTTTTTGTTGTTTGTTGTTTTTTTTTTTTTGAAACAGGGTCTCAATCTGTAACCCAAGATTGAATGCAATGGCACAATTATGGCTAACTGCAACCTCACAATCCCAGGCTCAAGTAATCCTGCCCCTCAATCTCTAAAGTAGCTGGGACTTGGCCGGGCGCGGTGGCTCAAGCCTGTAATCCCAGCACTTTGGGAGGCTGAGACGGGCGGATCACGAGGTCAGGAGATCGAGACCATCCTGGTTAACACGGTGAAACCCCGTCTCTACTAAAAAATACAAAAAAACTAGCCAGGCGACATGGCAGGCGCCTGTAGTCCCAGCTACTCGGGAGGCTGAGGCAGGAGAATGGCGTAAACCCAGGAGGCGGAGCTTGCAGTGAGCTGAGATCTGGCCACTGCATTCAGGCCTGGGTGGCAGAGCGAGACTCCGTCTCAAAAAAAAAAGTAGCTGGGACCACAGGTGTACACCACCATGCCTGGCTATTTTTTAGGAAAAAAAAAAAAAAATGTTTGTGGAGAGGGTGTCTCCATATTTTGCCCAGGTTTGTCTCAAACTTTTAGGCTCAAGCAATCCTCCTGTCCTGGCCTCTCAAAATCCTGGTTTTAAAGATGTGAGCCACCACCATGCCTGGCCCTGATATGTACATTTAAATAGATTTAAGAACGTAAATTATATGTTAAGTGTTTTTACAACAAATATTTTTTTTAAACTGGAAAAAATACAATATACATCTTTTTAAAAATTATCTTCAAATCACCAAAGTGTTTTTCTCACACAAAAGAAATACATATTTATCATTAAACACATGGTGAAAATAAGACTATTTCCAAGGCTACTCACTTAGACAAGATAAAACTAACATTGAAAATGAGCTAAGAGGCCGGGCACGGTGGCTCATGCCTGTAATCCCAGCACTTTGGGAGGCCAAGGCAAGCTGATTACCTGAGGTCAAGAGTTTGACACCAGCCTGACCAACATGGCAAACCCCATCTCTACTAAAAATAAATAAATAAATAAATAAATACAAAATTAGCCGGGGATGGTGGCACATGCCTGTAATCCCAGCTACTCAGGAGACTGAGGCTGGAGAATCACTTGAACCCGAGAAGCAGAGGTTGCAGTGAGCCAAGATCACACACTGCACTCTAGCCTTGGCAACAAGAGCAAAACTCTGTCTGAAAACAAAAAGAAAAGAAAAAGAAAATGAGCTAAGAAAGAATATATACAATATATACAAGTAAACTATAACCAAATTTGGGTCATATTTGTAGCTATAAACACACACATATCATCTGACTGTGACAGACATATGGCTCATTTATCTTTTAATTAAACCAGACACTGACTTAAAGTATACAAACAGAATTGTAAATTGTCTAAAATTATAATGCATGAAATCAATAGACAAAATAAACTGATATTAAGAAACTTGCACTAAAAAAAAACACTAATATAGAACCGTAAGACAATAATGAAAGAAATGTTTACTCATAAAATCTAGTTGGCAACAATAATGTACATTAACAAATAATTTGTCTAGATAACTGCAATGTTTGGCTGTAACTGTGCATTCAGGGAAGGCAGGCGTTTTAAATTACTGGCATCTGTTATGTGGTAATAAAATTTTAGACAAAATGCAGTAAAATCGTAAATAGGAGATGCTAATGAGAAACTTTTAATAGATAAGCATTTAACAGATAAGATAGTCAATTTTTGTTTTAAATATGTTATTTTACACAAAAAAAAAACTACTGTAGTCCAAGTTTAGAAGCAAAGAATAGTCTTACATTGCTAAATTATGTATATATTTAGCAGAATATGGTTAGAGCCTCACATATAAAACAAATATTGGGGGAATAAATTATGTTATTATTTAGATACAGGCTGATAAAAGTGGTTGAAATTTCTATAATTCCTTTTCTTTTGAGATGGAGTCTCCGCTCTGTCTCCCAGGCTAGAGTGCAGTGACACAATCTTGGCTCACCGCAACCTCCACCTCCCAGGTTCAAGTGATTCTCCTGCCTCAGCTTCGCTAGTAGCTGGGACTACACGTGCGTGCTGCCATGCCCAGCTAATTTTTTGTATTTTTAGTAGGGATGGGGTTTCATAGTGTTAGCCAGGATGGTCTCGATCTCCTGACCTCGTGATCTACCCGCCTCAGTCTCCCAAAGTGCTGGGATTACAGGCATGAGCCACTGTACCCGGCTCTATAATTCCTTTTTGCCTGCCTGCATACTAATTATCTAATTTAACTCAGGCACAACATGTATATTCTAGTATATTGCCCTAAATGTCTGAATCTAAAATTACAGACATATTTGAAGTAGAAAATAGTAAAAATTTATATGGAGAGTGACATTAATAAGATAAAAAATTAAAGGTGCCCTATTTGCTTATTCTCCAACAGCAAGAAAATCTGTCAGCCATTGCTGACAAAAATGCCTTTATGAGAGAACCAGGCATCATGGTTCACACCTGTAATGACAGCTACACGGTACATAAAAGTTGGAGAATTGCTTTCAGTCAAAATATTAAGACCTGCCTGGGTTATGTTACAAGACCCTAGCTCAAAAATAAGTGCCTTTAAAAGAACTCTGAGATCCAGGAAAGGAGTTGTGAAACTCTGCTAAAGCGCAAGATTGAAGGTAATCCTTTTTAGAAGGCAGGCCCTCATTCAGGTGGCAAACTACAGAACTACTGTTTCTGGCTACAGACAAGAAATTGTTCCACCGAACTTGGTTCCCCTGAGAATTTTAAACTTACTCTGTAAATGTCCCAAACTCTTCCCAGTCACAGTGTGGGGGAGGTCCTGCCTTTCCAGAGGCCTGGAGAAAGATACCCATTTATAGCCATGCTGGCAGGCCTACAGACCTTGACTTTTACTGTGGTCCCTGGAGCAGTTCCATGACTCAATTCCAGCTCCCTGAGCCATAGCTCATGGCCAGTTTTGCCTATGTAGAAACCCAAAGCTACCTGGGAAAATCCGCTCTTGTACTTGTCATCCACATCCTGATATAAAACCCACCATACGCAGGCCTGACTGCAGAAACCTGCCCTTGGGTCTGCCCTGCAGAGCAAAGTCCTGAAGGATATTCACTCTGTCCAAAAATTAAATGAGAATTACAACTATCCACGCTCCTTTTAACAAGACAACTAAAGGTGGACCCTTGTGCAAACTCAGCAGTCTTAAGGCCAAGCTACAACCCCTCTTTACTACAAACCCAGAGGGCATTTTATCACTCTGCGGGCCCAACAAAAATACATTTTTACTTTCTGAAACCAGTTTGTAAAAACTTGAAGAGGTGTTTGCTCCTTCAAAAAAAAATTTTTTTTTTGAGACGGAGTCTCCCTCTGTTGCCCAGGCTGGAGTACAGTGGCGCGATCTCGGCTCACTGTAAGCTCCGCCTCCCAGGTTCACGCCATTCTCCTGCGTCAGCCTCCCGAGTAGCTGGGACTACAGGCACCCGCCACCACGCCCAGCTAATTTTTTGTATTTTTAGTACAGACGGGGTTTCACAGTGTTAGCCAGGATGGTCTCCATCTCCTGACCTCATGATCCACCCGCCTCGGCCTCCCAAAGTGCTGGGATTACAGGTGTGAGCCACTGCGCCCGGCTGCTCCTTCAAATTTAGACACTAATGCAAAACTAGCTTCTATTTTAACACAGCACTCGAAGTATATAGAAGACAAAATAGTCAAAAGAAAAACTTAAAGTCATTGAAATTGAAGACCAATAAGTAAAATGTTGCTGTTTGTAGATCATGTAATCACATATATAGATATAAATATAGTATATTAAAACCTGTTTAAACTAATGAATACACTCAGTTAATTAGCAAAATATAAAATTAACATGCAAGTATAAGTGATGGTTCCATACACTTAAAACAAACTATCTGATAAAATAGAGGAAAAAAACAATCTTACATACAATAGCAATGAAATAATCAATTTTAGAACAAATTTAAACAAGGAGTTCATAAATCTTTTAAGTGAAAGATACATCAATGAACAAAATTAGAGGACACAAATAAATTTTAAAATATTTTATTTCTATTGAAAGAATAAGTATTGTGAAACTGCCATATTATCCAAAGTGACCTGTAGATTCAATGAACTCCCTATCAAAATTCCAGTGTTTTTCTTCACAGTAATAAAAAATACAATCCTAAAATATACATGAAACTACAATAAACTTTGAATAGCCAAAGCAATCTTGAGGAAAAAAAAGGAAGCAGAAGGACATCCTACTTTATAATTTCAAACTAGATTTCAAGACTACAGTAATGAAAACTGGGATGAAATGTGCAGGAAAAAAAAAAAAACCAATAGAACAGAAACTACTACTGTCACACATTTCAGATGTGATGCAAAAAGAGAACTTAAAAAACAGTTTAACAGAGTATCTCAAAATTATGGAGATATCTGTCTGTCCACAAAACAAGAAAAAAGAAGTCAGATTTACACTCTTTTTGTATGCCATGAACAGTACTTTGGCTGTCACTGTAAACTTGAAGGAAGATCATTGAAGGGAAAGTAGAATTCTTAGATTTTATAGGCATAAGTAGAAGATGCCCCTATGTAAGAGTATAATTTAAAAAAAAAATCTTTAGGCTTCCCAGAAACTGTTTCCTTTGAAACACAGCTTCCCAAATTAAAGAGTGGCTTTCTTCTTGACTTTGGACCTCTCAACCATGTCATCTGTTGTATTCATTCTTACCTACCTGGGGACTCATCCACCATCTCATGTCGCGTCATATTCCAGGGCTCTTTTCCTTGCTCCAGACAGGTGATCAGGTCTGGCTTAGAGACGGCAATACCTGTTTTATTAAAAATAACTAACATGAATCTTGCTCATATTCTCCAATTACCAACTTAGTAATGTGCTCAGTAAAGAGGATATAATAGAATATTCTAACAACTTTATTCCAATATACTAATTTATAAAAGAGATTTTTAAATATTCAGAAAATATTTTAATTTTTTAGGTTCTTAATTTCACTGCCTGGTACTACTGAATCAAATTTAGTGATGCCAATTAGATTTTAAGGTATAACAATATTTCATGCCACTAAACTTCTGAAATTAGCCTTAATCTAAAGTGCAGGACACAGATCAGCTCAGGAATGAGGAAAGTTCAGGTCAAGATGAAACATCTTGAAGAAATTCTTTTCTCAAGACAAATCCCCAGTATTTTCTTGAAAACAGAAATCTGAAAGCATAAATTACCAGAAAACATTCTACAAAAGAGAAATGAAAGCTTTAGTTTATATTAGGAATTTTGTATTAAAGTTATCCTCACCCAGGAAGGCCAGGTTTCTGTAGTTCTCTAACATCACATTTCTATATAAATTCTGCTGTGCAATGTCTAGGTGTTGCCACTCCTCCAGAGAGAATTCTATGGCCACATCCCTAAATGTCAACAGTCCCTGGAAAACACACACAAACACACATATTTACAAAGTGGCTATGGGCAGAAGTTTTCATGTGATTCAAGGTAAAATTAGAGTAAACAGAACTGATTCTGACTTATAAGAGTGATTGAAATTATCCAATAAAATAATTGTCAACACAAACATTTTCTAATGTATTCTCTAACTCTGAGAAAAGACAGTGGAAAAATATTCACAACATCAGTGTATATATGATAATTGTCTGGATGATAAAACATAAAATTGAAGGCATAAACACTAACATACATTTTTGAGTGCTATATTTACATAATACAGAATGAGTTATGTATATTTTTCAGAGGAAAAAGACATAGTTCTTTATATTTTTCAGACAAAATAGACAAGTTAGAAGGTTCACTCAAATTTTAATGTATACAATAAACTGGACATCTTGTTAATGCAGATTTTTTTTTTAGGAGATCTGAAATAAAGTCTGAGTTACTGAATCTCTGCCAAGCTCACCAGTAATGCCAATGTTTTGGCCCCAAAAGACTATTTTGTCAAACATCCAGTAAGTGGAACAGCCTGTGTTTTTTTGTTTGTTTGTTTCAGTTTTTCTAGCCTGTAAACAAAGATGAGAGCTTTCATTTACCAAAGAAAAATAAATGCAAAGAAAATCTAAAAAAAAACAACAAAAAAAAAAGGCAGCCAGATTAAATGTGATAGTTTATGCACATCAGTTCCCATAAAGATGCTTAATGATGAAGAGAAAAATAACTCTATAGTGAAAAAAATCTGTAAGAGAGCTTATTGAGTTATTAACATCAATATCAACTGCACTAGGACAAGTTTTTATAGTGTGCTGATGCACCCAGAAGGACACAGCATCACTACTGAGATATTATCCCCACTAAAGTAAATTACAGTCTGAATTTAAGCATAAGAAAACATCAGTTTTATGGAAAGTTCAAGATACAGATCTTTCATGTTCTGCAATTTTTAATAGTGATTTTAAGTAGTCTTTCTATGGCACCCTAATAAGGAGGTCTCTCTTGATAATTTTTTCAGAACTTTCTGGGTAATAAATGCCATCCTGTTTAAATAAGCATTTTCTTAATTGTGTAATGCATACAGATAATAAAGAACACAGATAGAACCTCAACATTACACGTTCTACATCTTTACTAAGAACCCCAGGGTTTCCCCATAGAAATATTGAGTATCCACACCTCTCCATGTTCAACAGCCACAAGGAGAACATTTTTAATATTGCACACCACAAATTCATGGTGAGAATTCTGCATGGCATGTAAGAAGCCATGATGTAGAGAAGGCTCTGGTATATAGAAAAATTTTTCAGACACGCTTAACTATCATAAACATTTTTAAAAGTAGTTAAGATAAACTCATTAGGGAGAAAAAACACAGGTATAGAAGTGAAGATTTGCAAGTACTAAATGCATGGCATTCCAAAAAGCAGAGTAGACACAGCTCTCGATCTAAGACACGTTTAGCTGAAGAAAAGTCACTTTTTCTCTTTCTCCTCCTCCTTTAGAATTCTTTCTCAGATGAGATTTTCTGGACTAATTACACCTGCATCTTGAGAATATGCCTTTAAAATTCTGAGCACCACGTGTTCACTTGTTACCATCACACGCAAAGTCAGAAGGCCCAAGACAGAAAAAGTCTACCCGTTTCTGTCCTTTATAACAATAAAGATTCAGGAACAATGAGCTGCTCCACAGAGATAAAAATTTAAGTTTCTCTTTTTTATGTCCCCATGTGCTCTCCCCTGTTACAAACACCGGCAGTTTCTGCTACAGTAATAGAAATATTGAATCCCAGCACTTTGGGAGGCCAAGGCAGGTGGACACCTGAGGTCAGGAGTTCGAGGCCAGCCTGGCCAACAGGGTGAAACCCCATCTCTATCAAAAATACAAAAATTAGCTGGGCATGGTGGCAGGCACCTGTAATCCCAGCTACTCAGGAGGCTGAGGCAGGAGAATCACTTGAACCCGGGAGGCGGAGGTTGCAGTGAGCCGAGATCGTGCCATTCATAAAACTCCAGCCTGGGTGAGACAGCGAGACTCCATCTCAAAAAAAGGGCAAGAAATATTGGCCACAGTGTCCTGTCCTTATCAAACCCAAACAGAATAGATTCCTGGACCATTCTTTAGTGCAAAGGTGGAACTTAACTCTGATGAATGTATCTTGAACTCCACGAATTTGATTCTGGCACCTGAGAGTCACATGAGGCACTTAATTAAAACAAATAGATGCTTTCACCCAGAACAGAAACTGTGAAAAGGGTACAAGTAAAGAGACTTCTGTGAATTGGTCATGAGATTCTAATTAGAAGCCTGAGCTTATAACCACTTACCTAAGCATTGTCACTCTAGCTTTAATGAGCTTATAAATCACTTAGTAAACATGGCCCCACTCTATGTAATGTGATTCTGCAGGTTTGGAAATGGACCATAAATGGGTGTTCTAAACAAGTCTTCTGTCAATGCTGGTGTCACTCTCTCTGGGTTCATTATTAGCATTAGTTAGAAAAATGAGGCACAGCACAGAGCTCCTTACACTCAGCAGTTTTGTAACAACACAAATACTTCTGATGCAAATGAAGACAACCATTCTCTATCTTAAAGTATCGTATTATTTTCTGGCTCTTTAAAGTTTACAGAGAAAACAGAAAGCAGCAACCTCTGAGTAAGTCTGCATTTGGAAAACAACATGTGCACATGTCCTAATGCAATGTTTATTAAGCAGGTACTATGTGATCAATAGGATGTTACAAAGCACTGTGATAGCACATTATTTGATTCTAATAACACTCTGTGAGTTGATACTAAGTGTCCAATAAGTCCAAGGATTTAGAATAAAGACCCAGCATTTTTATTTCCTCTTCTGTTTATCTTTCATTGATTTTTTTTAAATGCACAGAATAAAATCTAAATGCAGACAGTTGAGAAGGATACAAATAGAGTTTAATGAAATGTAGATGAATTTTTACTGTGTTTATATTTGCTATTTTGTGACTTGTGAATCAACTACTATATCTGCAGGAACAGAAAACAAGCTGCTAAATGGAATGTCTCTGTAAACACTGGTTTTAATATAAAATTAATAAATTAAGACCCTATAATACATGTTATATTTTCTATTTATCTGCCACTGGGTTTCAGAAAATTGTGAGCACCAACTCTAAAAAGGCAACAGGATTCATCAGCCAAAACTCTGATCTCTTCTAGTTAGTTGTGTGAGGCAAGACTCCAGGGTAGGGAAAGACCTAAATAAGGCCTTCAAAAAGGGTGAATCTGAACAGGGCTGGGGGAGGGTGTAGAGCTGATGTAAAATTCTGTTCTTTATGCCACTGGGGAGTATTTTTATTTCTGTTTCTTTTTTTAAGCTTACCTAAAAGAAAAAAAAAACAAAACTTAAATCTCAGAGTTTGTGTAATTTTATCTTTTTTTAGCCTCACTGCCCTGTCAATTTTTTATCACATACTAATAAGCAATTTAAACAAATCCCTTAAGGTTTTCTAGAATAATTTTTAGAAGATAAGTATTCTTAGCAAGGCAAAAAAAAAAAATAACTTTGTTTATTAATATATGTTCAGGTATAGACATCAGAAGTCACAATATAAAGAAAATGGCCCAAATAAAGCCCAAATTTTTGCACACATCTATTTATTGTACCCACCATATGATGCATAATTAAATCATTTATCCAGTTGCTAGTCTGGACTAAAAGTTCCTGCATGGTAGGGACCATGACTGCTTCATCTATTTTTCTAATGACTATGTGAAATGGAAGCAATTAGTTTATCTGTTTGAGTCTGCAGACCTCCTCCTTGTTTTTCACCCAAGTATCAGGGAACTGGAGAAACTCTCATCTGGGTACCAACCAAAGACATCTCTTGAACAATCACAGGATGATTCATTTCGTTTCTACTAAGACAGAAGCAAAATTAACCACTCTTGTCAGCCTGACACAATTCTGTTCTGGAGATTCTCAAATGTCTCAAAGATGCCTAGGTGATTGTGAGAGCATTTCCAGTGACTCTGGGCTGACGGTTCAATAATAAGCCAGCAGGAGAGACTCAGGCTGATTCTAAATAGAAAATGGAAGTACCCTGGTGGAGCTCCAGAACCTGGATCACCTGTCCTGATTAGCTAGCTTTTGGGTATGTAGAAGTGCAAGAATACTCTAGCATCACATTCTCCAGGTAGGTATAGTTGTGCTCAGGGATCTGGCTACTTTGTGGCCTTGATCTCTCACTCCTAAGATGCTTGTTTACACTTAGAGATTCTGTCATCAGATTCTATTTACACCTGGAGCCTCTCACATAACTAGCAGGTGAACACACAAGATGTGAAAAGGTCAAAGAGCCACACTCTCAAAGGAGGGATCTGAAATGTCTATGTTGACATCTCACAATGCAGAAAATGCCTCCTGCTAGTTTTCTGTACATTCTCAATCTAAAGTCGGACCCTGTTTCATAAAAAAAGAAACAGAAATAAAAAGGCAGAGACCAGACCTTATTTGCAGATTCTAAATAAAATAAACATCACTCTGCATTTTTGGCTGTTACAGAAAGTGCAATACAATCAAAAGATCTACTCATAGAGGCTGCTCTTGAAAATTCTAAGTAATATTTTACCTTAAAAAAGGCTGATACAGGTTGCGTCCCATGGCTCATGCCTGTAATTCCAGCACTTTGGGAGGCCGAGGCAGGTAGATCCCCTGAGGTCGAAGATCACCTGAGGTCAGGAGTTTGAGACCAGCCTGACCAACATGGAGAAACACCATCTCTACTAAAAATACAAAATTAGCTGGGGAAGGTGGCCCATGCCTGTAATCCCAGCTACTTGGGAGGCAGAGGTAGGAGAACCATTTGAACTCAGGAGGCAGAGGTTGCGGTGAGCCAAGATCAAGCTATTGTACTCCAGCCTGGGCAACTAGAGCAAAACTCCGTCTAAAAAAAAAAAAAGCTGACACAACATGACTATAAGTAGATGGTTTATTTGGGCCAAGTTTAAGTATTGTAACTTGAGAAGAAATATTCAAGATGCCTGGAATTTACACTTTGATTAGTAGCAGTTACAAGTGGATTTGCGAAGGCAAAAAAAAAAAGAGACACATACAAACTTGTTTGTCAAAAATTCTTGTTTAAATAAGTAATTTTAATTATTGATTGACTGTACACTAAGGGTAAGGGTATACAATATAGTGTCCAGTGTGTCATTATTAATTTAACTTACACCTACTTGTGGCAATAATGAACAGTTTCAAGAGATGAATACATAGTTAAAAGAAGGGAGAAAGATGTAATTGTGCTCTTATTTTAATGTCTCTCTGAGTTTCATAAGTAAAAATAGTTGCATTCTCAAACAAAAGTTTTGGATTTTTTTTTTTTTTTTTCCAAATTTCAAGACCTAGATTTAGAATTTAGAGCTGCAGACTTAGGCCCCAGATGGGTGGAGTAGCAGCAGTTGTTACCTGCAATTGTGAGCATTTTAGCGAGAGAAGGAAAAGAGAAGTGGAGATTCTCATGTCTCCATATCAACTCATTGTACACCGTTACTATGATTAGGTTTCTGGGCTCCATGGTCTCTGAATCAGTTTCAGTTCTGAAGATACAAGAGTCACTGAATGAAGTAAAATGATTAATATCTGCTCTATAAAGTTTGCAGAAATCTGGTCTAGCCACTCTAGATACCAAATAGGCAGAGATACAATTCTGCCTGCATATTTAGGTGACAACATGCACTTTACAGCATAATTGTGAGTTGACTGGAAGACTACGAGGGAAAGTCCCCTCTACAGTAAAGCTTGGTTGGCACCTTATGTGTTTATGTCTGGTAATTCTACACAGCGTTTGGAAAATATAATTTTTAAAAAATTATCTTTAGCCCCAGAGAAACCACAATCATATAACAGAAAGAAAACTTTCATTACACAATTAAATCTGAATGTCACATATATTAGTCAGTCTACTTAAGAGATTGAAAAGACAGAAAGACAGTTACCATAATTAGTTCACAAGCAGAAGATTTTACAGCACCATGTCATACATAGTTCATCCTAAATTCACCTGGTCACTGGGGAGGCCATCCATGTATGCTAATTGGTTATATTCAATGACAAAATAAGCTTTTCACATCTTCATGACAGAAGGCAGTTTTGCAACTTCAAGCCAGGTAACTGTTTAAGGTAGACTTTCAATCTTCTACAATAGTGATTGAATAGGGTGCTATCCTTTTGGCTACTTGCATTTTAAATCAGTGGCTCTCTACTCCCTGAGGACTGGGCTAGAGCACTCTTGCTCCCCCTCTTCTGGTGGCCAGTGTCCTCTTTTGTTTCCTACCATCTGCCACTGACGTACAGCCCACAGCACAGGGCTCACGGCTGGCAGTTCACATCTTAGGTGAATGCCAATTGTCACAGCAGCACTTCAGTATCACATCAAAGAGTGAAGCCTGGCTGGGCACGGTGGCTCATGCCTGTTATCCTAGCACTTTGGGAGGCCGAGACTGGTGGATCATGAGGTCAGGAGTTCGAGACCAGCCTGGCCAACATAGTGAAACCCCATCTCTACCAAAAAAAAAAAAAAATAGCTGGGCGTGCTGGTGGGCACCTGTAATTTCAGCTGCTTAGAGGCTGCAGCAGAAGAATCGCTTGAACCCAGGAGGCAGAGGTTGCAGGGAGCTGAGATCATGTCACTGCACTCCAGCTTGGGAGACAGGGCAAGACTTTGTCTCAAAAAAAACAAAAAAGAGTGAAGCCTGAGCTGCAGAAGGAGAGCCTACAGGCCTCTCGGGTAGAACTGCACCTTCACAATATGGTAATGAGAGCATTATTTAAGCCACAGTTTCTATTTATAATGGTTACATGGAAAAAATACTGCTGGATTTCCAGCATGCATCCAGATAAAGATAGCTCCAAGAGTTCTCACTGTGATAGCCCATGTCTTTCAGAGATATTATGGGATACTAATAGGGATTCTAAAACAGACATACAAAGCATTCAAAAGAAAAACAGCTCTCACTCCAACAAAGATTATACTGAGAGAAAAGGAAGTTAAAAGCCTCTTTAAAAAAAAACCTGACATTAGATATAAGATTGATCAAGTCAGCCAGAAAATATTCCTCTAAAAAGAATTTACCTCTAAATACCCAGAGTGCATAGCTACTCTCAGCATGAGTAATATGAGTATTATGAAGAAAGGGGGCATATTATCAGTGGAATTTTAAGTTTGTATTCATCTCTGCTGCTCTCATCTAGCCACTGAAGGCAGAATCTATATTGAAATATATTTGACAACTTCCACCAGTACTTTTGATAAAAAATTAAAATCTGACTGTGATAGTACAATGGAATATATGTGAGCCTGCAACATAGCTCACTAGAGTTATTACAGTTTTTGGGTGGCCACATCACTTGCCTTTATTTGTCCTGTAATAGCAGCATTCCAATTTGTGAAACGAAAGACACTAACATTATGCTTACTTATAATTATCCCTATTGGTTAAATTAATAAGCCTATCAGACTAACATCTACTGTAACAATTTGGTAGTAAATTTTCTTTGGATATTAAACATAAATATGTAAGTATGAATAATTTTAATGTACTACTCATAATGTATGTGGAATCTTTAAAATTTTTCTGTAACTATAATTCAGTTCGAAAACTACATTTCAAAAGTATGAGTCACAACACTAAAATAGCTATTTAAGGAATTCACTTAAAGTAAATATTATGGCTTTATTCATATTATTGTAGAAAATACTAGTGAATGTATATGAATGAGGCTGTCTACAAACACTGCACGTAACTATACTAATTGTACTGAAGTAATAAATAGAAACCAAGGTATGACAACAGACTCCACTGTTCAGTTTATAAACTGAACTTTTGTTTGTTTGCTTGTTTTTTTTATTTTATTTTTGAGACAGAGTTTTGCTTTTGCTGCCCAGGCTGGAGTGCAATGACATGATCTCAGCTTACCACAACCTCTGCCTCCCAGGTTCAAGCAACTATCCTGCCTCAGCCTCCCGAATACCTGGGATTACAGGCATGTGCCACCCTGCCCTGCTAATTTTGTATTTTTAGTAAAGATGGGGTTTCTCCATGTTGATCAGGCTGGTCTCAAACTCCCAACCTCAGGTGATCTGCCCACCTCAACCTCCCAAAATCCTGGGATTACAGGCATGAGCCACCACGTCCGGCCATAAACTAAACTCTTTTTGCTTTTGTAGTATAAATACTTCAGCCCGCAAACAATCACCATGGATAATCAGGTTTCTGTCAAACAGCTTACTCAGTATCTTTTAATCGTTATAATTCTGTATTGCTAAATTTTATCTATTTTTATGCTCAGCTTTTGTGTGCTCTTGGAATGAGCTTTACTCTGAACAAATCTGTGTCAACTTTAAAAGACTAAAAATCATAAGAATAATCTTTTGCCAAAGCAAAAACAAAGCCATTAATCTCAGGTCCCAGATAAAGACAATCCTGAGACAAAAAATATGACAAAAGGTTTATTTTGCTGTTAATATGACTTACATATATTTCAAAAACACAGGGATAAAAATCTACACATAATCTAAATGTTTTAAGAAAAGAGGTTTTAATATTTTCCCTTATTTTAATGTAGACTAAGCCTCTTATTTCTAATTTATATTTTGCTTTACAACAGACAGGTCTCTAAACATGTCCTTGAACTCTTGGACATCTGAATTTTGCACACTGTGTGCACATGTAAGAATGATTATGGGAGAAAAAGCAGAAGACAGAAAAGTGTTATATAAAATTCATGGGTTCACATGAATAAAGCAAGTTCTTAGAGACTTATGAAGAGTTTCAGATTCTGACACAATAATAGTGGGAGACTACAACATCCCACAGGCACTAATAGATAACTGAAGAAGACAATTAACAAAACATTAGGATCTAAACTCCACACTTGACCAAATAGTCCTTATAGACATCTACAGAAGTCTTCATCTAAAAATAACATAACATACATTGTTCTCATCATCATGTGGCACATACTCAAAAACTGACCACACAATCAGAAATAGAATAATCCTCAGCAAATTCAAAAATCTCAAAATTATACAAACCCAAACACAGCCCACAGCTGAACAGAAATATAGTTCAATAAAAATATAACAACTGATACAATTACATAAAAATTAAACAACCTGCACTTGAATAACTTTTTGGTAAATAATGATATTAAGGCAGAAACCAAGAAGTTCTTTTAAACAAATAAGAACCAAAGAACAGGCCAAGCACGGTGGCTCATACCTGTAATCCCAGCACTTTGGGAAGCTGAGGCAAGCAGATCACATGAGGTCAGCAGTTCGAGACCAGCCTGGCCAACATGGTGAAATCCTGTCTCTACTAAAATTACAAAAATTAGGCAGGCATGGTGACACACGCCTGTAATCCCAACTACTTGAAAGGCTGAGGTAAGAGAATGTTTGAACCCGAGAGGCGGAGGTTGCAATGAGTTAAGACTGTGCCATTGCATTTGGCCTGGGCAACAAGAGTAAAACTCCATCTCAAAAAAAAAAAGAACCAAAAAACACATCAGAATCTCTGCAATATAGCTAAGATGGCATTAAAGGGAAATTTATAGCATTTAATGCTCAAATCAAAAAGTTAGAAAGATCTTCATTTTACAACCTGACATCATCAATAAAAGAATGAAAGAAGCAAGAGCAAATCAATCCCTAAGGTAGCAGCAGACAAGAAATAACCAAAATCAGATCGAAACTGAGATTTAGACATAAAACTTCACAAAGTATAAAAAAATCCTGGAATTAAATCTATGAAAAAAATAAATAAACCACTAACTAGATTAATGCAGGAAAAAGGGATGACCCAAATAAACACAATTAGAAATAACAAAAGAGAGACATTACCACTGACCCACAAAAATAACTTGAAGTCTACTATGAACACCTCTGTGCACACAAACAAGACAATCTAGAAAAAATGAAAAAAGTATTGAACAAATACATCCTTCCAAGAATGAACAAAAAAGAAATGAAACCCCTAAATAGATGAATAAGAAGCTCAAAAATTGAATTAGTAATAAATAGCCTACCAACCAAATAAAGCCAAGGACCAGACAGATTCACAGCTGAATTCTATCAAATGTACAAAAAAGTGCTGATATTATTTCTACAGAAACTATTTTAAGCAATTAAGAAAAAGTAACTTCTTTCCAACTCATTATATAAGAACAGCATTATTCTGATACCAAAACCTGGCAGAGATAAAACAAAAACAAAAATAAATTCAGGCCAATATCTTTGAACATTGATGCAAAAATCTTCAACAAAACACTGACAAACCAAATCCGGCAGTATATCAAAAAGCTAACCCAGTATGATCAAGTAGAATTTATTCTGGGAATGCAAGGTTGGTTCAACATACACAAATCAATAAATGTGATTCATCACATAAACAAAACTAGACAGAAACCACAAGATTACCGCAATAGATGCAGAAAAGGCTTTCGATAAAATTTAAGATCTTTCATGTTAAAAACCCTCAACAACCTAGCCACTGAAGGTACATACTTTAAAATAGTAAGTTATCTATGACAAACCATCAGCAAACATACTGAATGGACAAAAACCTGAAAGTGGACAGGTGCAGTAGCTCATGCCTATAATTTCAGCAATTTGGGAGGCCAAGGCAGGTGGAACACCTGAGGTCAGGATTCCAAGATCAACCTGGCTAACATGGCAAAACCCTGTCTCCACTAAAAATACAAAAATTAGCCAGGTATGATGGCAGGTGCCTGTAATCCCAGCTACTCGAGAGGCTGAGCAAAGAGAATCACTTGAACCCAGAAGGTTGAGGCTGCAGAGGGCCGAGATTGTGCCACTGCACTCCAGCCTGGGAGACAAAGTGAGACTCTATCTCAAAAAGAAAAACAAACAAGCAAGCAAACAAAGCATTCCTCTTTGAAAACCGGCACAAGGCAAAGATGCCTTCTCTCAACACTACTATTCAACATAAAATTGGAAGTACTGGTTATAGTAATTAGGCAAAACTTTGGCAATTTGGCCAGGCACGGTGGCTCACGTCTGTAATCTCAGCACTTTGGCAGGCCAAGGCGGGCAGCTCACGAGGTCAGAAGTTCGAGACTAGCCTGGCCAACATGGTGAAACCTCGCCTCCACTAAAAATACAAAAATTAACCAGGCACAGTGGCAGATGCCTGTAATCCCAGCTACTCGGGAGGCTGAGGCAGGAGAATAGCTTGAACCTGGGAGGTGGAATTTGCGGTGAGCCAAGACTATGCCACTACACTCCAGCCTGGGTGACAGAGCGAGACTCCATCTCACAAAAATAAAAATAAAAATAAATAAAAGGCATTTAAACAGGAAGAGAGGAAGTCAAACAATCCCTATTTGCAGACAACATAATTCTCCATCTGGAAAACCATCTAGTCTTAGCAAAACAGCTCTTTAACTTGGCAGAAAAGCTCTTTCTTGGCAGAAAAACAACTTCAGTATCATTTCAGGATACAAAATAAGTGTACAAAAATTAGTAGTGCTCCTGTAAATCAACAACATCCAAGCCAAATATGAATCATAAACACAATTCCTTCACAACTGCTGCAAAAAGAATAAAATATCTACAAATACCAGGAAGGTGAAAGATCTCTATAAGAATTGCAAAACAATGCTTAAAGAAGTCAGAAAAGGCACAAATGGAAAACAACTTTATGCTCATAAACAGAAAAGATCAATATCCTAAAAATGGTCATAATGTCCCCCAAAATATTTACAGATTTAATGCTATTCTAATCAAATGACCAAAATATTTTTAACTAAAAAAAAAAAAAAAAAAAAAAAAAAAACTACTGTAAAATTCATATAAAACCAAAACAGAGTCTGAATAGCCAAGGTAATCATAAGCAAAAACAGCAAAGCTGAAGGCATTACATTACCTGTCTTCAAACTATACTGCAGAGCTACAGTAAACAAAGCAACATGGAACTGGTACAAAAACAAACTCATAGACCAATGTAACAGAATAGACAGTCCAGAAATAATGTCACACACTTACAACCATCTGATCTTCAACAAAGGTGACAATAGAAATGTGGAAACAATTCCCTATGCAATAAATGGTGGTGGAATAACTAGCTAACATTATGTAGAAGACTGAAACTGGACCCCTTTATTACACCATATACAAAAATCAACTCAAGATTAATTAAAGACTGAAATGTTTATTTTAACATTATAAAAAACCCTGGAAGATAACTTAGGAAATACCATTCTAGACATAGAATCTAGTAGAGATTTCATGATGAAGATACCAAAAGCAATTGCAAAAAAGCAAAAATTGACAAATTGGACCTAATTAAACTAAAGAGCTTCTTTACAGCAAAGGAAACTATCAACACAGTAAATAGACAACCTACAGAATAATAGGAAATATTTTCAAACTATGCTTCTAACAAAGGTCTAGTATCCAGAATCCATAAGAAACTTAAACAAGTTTACAAGAAAAAAAAGACCTCACTAAAAAGCAGACAAAAAAACATGAAAAAGATGCTTCTCAAAAGAAGACAAACATGTGGCTAACACACATATAATAAAATGCTTATCAATAATTATTGGAGAAATGCAAAGAAAAACCATGAGATACCATCTCACGCCAGTGAGAACGGTTATTAAGCCAAAAAATAGATTATGTCAAGGTTGCAGAGAAAAGGGAATACTTATACACTGCTAAAAGGGTACATTGCGGTGGCTCAACCCTATATTCCCAGCACTTTGGGAGGCCGAGACGGGCGGATCACGAGGTCAGCAGATCGAGACCATCCTGGCTAACACGGTGAAACCCCGTCTCTACTAAAAAAATACAAAAAAAAAAAAAAAAAACTAGCTGGGCAAGGCGGCGGGCACCTGTAGTCCCAGCTACTCGGGAGGCTGAGGCAGGAGAGTGGTGTAAACCCGGGAGGCGGAGCTTGCAGTGAGCCAAGATCCGGCCACTGCACTCCAGCCTGGGCGACAGAGCGAGACTCCATCTCAAAAAAAAAAAAAACAAAAACAGAATTACCATTTCATCAAGCAACCTCATAATTGGGTATATACCCAAAGAAATATAAATTATTCTGTCATAAAGACACATGCACAAGGGTTCACTGCAGCACTATTCACAGTAGCAAAGACATGGAATCCACTTGAATGTCTATCAATGGTAGACTGAATAAAGAAAATATGGTATGATCAGGCACAATGACTCACGCCTGTAATCCCAGCACTCTGAGAGGCCAAGACAGGTGGATTGCCTGAGCTCAGGAGTTTGACACCAGCCTGAGCAACATGGAAAAAATCCCATCTCTAAAAAACTACAAAAACAAAAATTACCTAAGGCATGGTGCTGTATGCCTGTAGTCCCAGCTACTTGGAAGGCCAAGGTACAAGACAATTGCTTGGCCCAGCGTGATGGCTCACACCTGTAATCCCAGCACTTTGGGAGGCCGAGGCGATGGATCATCTGAGGTCAGGAGTTCAAGACCAGCCTGGCCAACATGGTGAAACCCCGTCTCTATTAAAAATACAAAAATTAGCCAGGCATGGTGGTGGGCGCCTGTAATCCCAGCTACTCGAGAGGCTGAGGCAGGAGAACTGCTTGAACCCAGGAGGCATAGGTTGAGGTGAGCCGAGATCACCCATTGCATTCCACCTTGGGCAATAAGATCAAAACTCCATTTAAAAAAAAAAAAATTAATCACATAGGAACACTTCTAAGAGGTACCAAGTTTCATCACATAAAATGTAGCATTAAACTCAAAAATCAAAATAACAGGATATTGGGCTGGGCGCAGTGGCTCACGCCTGTAATCCCAGCACTTTGGGAGGCTGAGATGGGCAGATCACTCAAGGTCAGGAGTTCGAGACTAGCCTGGCCAATACCGTGAAACTTCATCTCTACTGAAAATACAAAAACTAGCCAGGTGTGGTGACACATGCCTGTAGTCTCAGCTACTCAGGAGGCAGAGACAGGAGAATCACTTCAACCTGGGAACTGGAGGTTGCAGTGAGCTAAGATTGCACCATTGTACTCCAGCCTGGGTGTTGCAGTGCGACTGTTTATCTCAAAAACAATCAAACACACAAAAAAACACAGGATATAGAACAAAGATACTCACTATAAAAAATTTACCCTGCTAAAAAAAAGGAACTGAAGTTTTCAGGAATCTATGTAACTCATCAATTATCTACCACATTGTTTTATGGAAATGTATTCATTGTCTACAGCTGAAATTGAAGAGAGATTTTTTTTTTTTTCTTTTTTTCCTTGGTAGCTACCAGTCTAAAAGCTAGATGAAATTCTGTTTGAAATCACTCAGCCACAGGCCAAGCATGGTTCATTCCTGTAATCCCAGCCCTTTGGGAGGCCGAGGCGGGTGGATCACCTGAGGTCAGGAGTTTGAGACCAGCCTAACATGGTGAAACCATCTCTACTAAAAATACAAAAATTAGCCAAGTATGGTGGTATGTGCCTGAAATCCCAGCTACCAAGGAGGCTGAGGCAGGAGAATCGCTTGAACCCGGGAGGCAGAGGTTGCAGTGAGCCGAGAGGCACCATTGCACTCTAGCCTGGGCGACAGAGTGAGATTCTGTCTCAAAAAAAATTTAAAAAAAAATCACTCAGCCATAAAAAAAACATGCCCGAGAAACTTGCTAAACTCACTCTGAGAAAGAAAAAGGGAAATGAAAATTTTCAACAAATAAAATATATTATTAAATATTAATGTTTTTGAAACTCACCTCTTTTATGCCCTTTGTAAATATTTTCTTACCTTTCAAGCTCTACTAATAAAACGCAATACACAGTTTAAAAACTGAGGTGAGCTGGGCACAGTGGCTCAGGCCTGTAGTCTCAGCACTTTGGAAGGCCCGGGCAGAGGAGTCACTTAAGGCCGGAAGTTTGAGAACAGCCTGGCTAACATGATGAAACTCCATCTCTACTAAAACTACAGAAACGAGCTGAGTGTGGTGGCGCACACCTGTAGTCCCAGCTACTTGGGAGGCTGAGGCATGAGAATCACCTGAACTCAAGATCTAGAGGTTGCAGTGGGCCGAGATGGCACCACTGTACTCCAGCCTGGGTGACAGAGGGAAACTCTGTCTCAAAAAAACAAAAACAAACCTTCGGTCAAAATACGTGAAAAAACCTTTTCAAGACACAGATATGTCTTAATCATGTGTCAAGTCAGGCAACCCAAATACTTGAGAGACTGTCCCACCCCATCCTACTCACTGAAGTGCTCAATAACCCCCTCTCAGGAGACTCTGAACTACGCTCCATTGAGTGCCTCAGACGCATTTTATTCCTCAAGTTTTTACACCATCTCACTGGGGTCAGTTTTTTGGGGTTTGTTTTTGTTTTTGAGAAGGGGTCTCACTCTGTCGCCCAGGCTGGAGTGCAGTGGCGTGATATCCGCTCACTGCAACCTCCACCTCCAAGGTTCAAGTGATTCTCCTGCCTTAGCCTCCTGAGTAGCTGCGATTACAGCTGTGTACCACTACACCCAGCTATGTATTTTATTTTATTTTATTTTTTTGTATTTTTAGTAGAGATGGGGTTTCACCATGTTGGCCAGCTGGTCTTGAACTCCTGACTTCATGATCCGCCCTCCTTGGCCTCCCAAAGTGCCAGGATTACAGGCGTGAGCCACTGTGCCTGGCCCTGGTTTGGTTTTGTTTTGTTTGTTTCTAGAATTTTTTTTACTATTTTTCTGCCCTCTAAAGGAAACCAGGAGTTAGAAATTACTTGTTTTCTCCTCAATACTAGTATCTGATTGGCTGACCAGCAATGTGTCTTTAAGAAACGAAAGCCGGGTTGGGTGAAGACAATATTAATGTCTCAAAAAATTAGCTTTAAAAAAAAAAAAGTGCACCAGGAAATGCCTCTTAGACTCAGGGCATCCACCTGCACACTTGGGAAGCTACACTCAATACCTCAGATTTTCCTATGAGAGAATATGACCCAAAGCTGATATTTACTAGACACTCTAGCAGACACAGCCACGGTGGGTATCTTAGTTTATCCCAATACAGTTCTGAAACCCAGGTCCAAGAAAACCGAACGGTGACTGAAGACACATCACACTATAGTTTCCAAAAGGAAAACTTGACCCAAAAACATTCTGATAAGATACCTGTGTCTAGGGAAAATAGAAGAAAAAAACACACAGCGATATTTTACAATACAGTGTCAAGAGATTATTCTTTGCTTTCTTCTCATAGGAAATATTTACAAAAAGAAAACAAATCTTTTTAAATGTGCCATCAAATGCCGTCAAAAAATGATTAATTGACCAGGCGAGGTGGCTCACGTCTGTAATACCAGCTCTTTGGGAGGCCGAGGCAGGCGTATGGCTTGAGGCTAGGAGTTTGAAACCATCCTGGCCAATACAGTGAAGCCCGGTCTCTACCAAAAATACAAAAATTAGCCAGGTATAGGGGCGGGCGCCTGTAATTCCAGCTACTTGGGAGACTGAGACAAGAGAATCGTTTGATCCCATAAGGCAGAGGTTGCAGAGAGCCTAGATCGCACCACTGTACTCCATCTGAAGCGACAGAGCAAGCCTCTGTCTCAAAAATTTAAAAAAAAAAAAAAAAATTAAAATAGGTATCAAAACGTATACTAAAGGACAAATAGATGATAAAGTGAATTAGGGAGGGGAAACTGGCACTTGGGAATATCAGACGAAACGGGAAATTTAGTATTTTCCTGCAAGCCAGAGTTAGGGTGGAGGAATAGGGGATGAGGGGTGAACTTGAAGCCCTGCTTGGGACACATGTGAAAATTTCAGAAAAAAATCAGTCCCCTATGGAATGTGAAAATAATTAAGTGGCAGGCAATTAGATTGAGGTGGCTCTAGTCCCTGGATTTCTACTTCTAAATATAAAAATCTAAACTCAAGAGCATTTTTTGGTATATTACTACATTAGCGGAAACGAAATTCAGGCTTAACCAAGAATAAGCTGCCAATTGAGCTCTGATTACGTTACCAGGCTATTTCTACTTTGAATGTAAAAATCAAGAAAATAGGCTGGGCACGGTGGCTCACTCCTGTAATCCTAGCACTTTCGGAGGCCGAGGGTGGATCACCTGAGGTCAGGAGTTGGAGACCAGCCTGGCCAACATGGTGAAACCCCATCTCTACTAAAAATAAAAAAATTGTGGTGGCAGGCGCCTGTAGTCCCAGCTACTAGGGAGGCTGAGGCAGGAGAATCCCTTGCACCCAAGAGGCGGAGGTTGCCATGAGTCGAGATCACACCACTGCACTCCAGCCTGGGCAAAAGAGTGAGACTCAAGCCCAAAAAAAAAAAAACCTAGATAACTGTACCTAGCCAATTACTGAATTTGGTTTTCTTTATCATGAACCTTATAACAATCTTTTCTTCAAGCCCCTTCCATGGACCACAAATTACAAACCACAGCTGGGTGCTGTACAATTTTTTCAATTATTCTTTTATTAAATTACTTAGTATTTTTGCAGTAACGCCCCTAAATTTTTAATGGGAAAAAAGAGGGCCTGGGAACCCCAGACCAAAGCTCTTCCCGTTCATGAACACGCAACCCGAGTCAGGATTCTCCCCTGACGACCATCCCTGGGTCCCTGCACAATTTGGGAGAGACGCGGGACTGCGGGTCACTGCGCAGGGAAGAGACAGGACGCCTGGGGATCTGGCTGTCAGCGTAGCCGCCATCTTATTTCTGCAGGGGACTGAGGCCAGGCTGGGCAAGGAGAACTCCGGGCGCAGATTGTGGAGCTGACTGCGGGGAGGCCTGCGTCCCGCCACAACCGCTTCCCACCAGTTCCAATCAGCCCCCTCCCCTCTCTCGGGATATCGGACTGGAATTCTTACCATTTCTAGGCTTCTAGGGGGTCCCGGCATCTTAGCTGTGGATCTCCAATACCTGCTGGTAACAGCGCCACAAACGCGGGGCCTCTAGGAGCAGAGGATACAGATCAGTGGAGACAGACTTGCAGCTCCAGCGGCAGCGAGAGACAAAGGCCCCGCCATATCCCGGAAGCCGCCCTGTCCGCTCCAGCTGTGTGCCTGATTGGACAGTTCCCAGCCCAACGTCCCTCATTGGATAACGTTTAAGGCCCCGCCTAGTCAGACCCTGAGTGATAGAAGATGTGATCACACGCTGGACTGAAGAGTGACAGCTTAAGCTGCAGCCTTATCCGGCAGGGCTTCCTCCCTGAGCTGAGCCAGGCCCACCCCAGAGCATGCGAAAATTCTATATCCGTTTTGCTCTCTCTCTTTTTCAACGTATTCAAAATGTGAACAAACATATTTTATGTATATTAATAATACATAAAATTTTTGTTCAAGAGAAAATCAACTTTTACTTTAGTAATAATGTATTATCAGTACAAAAGCTAATTTAATAAACCGTTATAAGTAAATCCATCAGCTGGGCGCGGTGACTCACGCCTGTAATCCCAGCACTTTCGATGACCCAGGCGGGCGGATCACCTGAGGTCAGGAGTTCAAGACCAGTCTGACTAATATGGTGAAACCTCATCTCCACTAAAAATACAAAATTAGCTAGGCGTAGTGGCATGTGCCTGTAATCCCAGCTTCTCGGGAGGCTGAGGCAGGAGAACTGCTTGAACCCAGGAGGTGGTGGCTGCAGTGAGTGTAGATCGCGTCATTACACTCCAGCCTGGACAACAAGAGTGAAATTCTGTCTCAAAAAAATAAAAGAAAAAAAAAATTAGCTGGGCATGGTGGCGCGCGCCTGTAATCCCAGCTTCTCAGGAGGCTGAGGCAGCAGAATTCCTTGAACCCTGGGGGCTGAGGTTGCAGTGAGTCAAGATCTTGCCACCGCACCCTAGCCTGGGCGACAGAGCGAAACTTTGTCTCAATAATAATAATAATAATAACAACAACAAAAAAAATGAAGTCCATCGAATTTGTCTTTTTGACCATTCTAGATTTTTATACATATTTTATGATCTCTTATCATTTTTTATTTTTTATTTTTTGTCTAGACAAAGTCTAGCTCTGTCGCCCAAGCTGGAGTGCATTGGCGCCATCTCGGCACACTGCAACCTCTGCCTCCTGGGTTCAAGCGATTCTCCTGCCTCAGCTTCCCGAGTAGCTGGGATTACAGGCATGCATCACCAAACTCGGCTAATTTTTTGTATTTTTAGTAGAGACGGGGTTTCACTGTGTTGCCAAGCTGGTCACGAACTCTTGGCCTCAGGTAATCCACCCCTCTCAGCCTCCCAAATTACTGGGATTAAAGGCGTGAGCCATCGTGCCCGGCCATTTTTTAAGTTTTTATATTTTATTTTAATTTACATTATTTTTATGTTTTCAATTTGAAACAACCTTAAAGTAATTTCAAAGTAGACAAAATGTTTCTAACTTTCTTCATCAAAAGCATATTTTGCTTTTGTTTACAGACTTTCTTTTTTTATTTCCGGGAGAGAGGCTTGTTCTTTCACCTAGGCTGAAGTGCGGTGGCGCAAACTTGACTCACTGCAACCTCCGCCTCCCAGGTTCAAGCGAATCTACAGCTTCAGCCTCTGAAGTAGCTGGGACTACAGGCGTAAGCCATCAGGCCCGGTTTATTTCCGTATTTTAAGTAGAGACTGGAATTTGCCTTGTTGCTCAGGCTGGTCTGGAACTCCTAAACTCGAAATGATCCGTCTGCCCTGGCCTCCCAAAATGTTGGGATTACAGATGTGAGCCACTGCACCTGACCTTTGTTTATACACTCTCTACAAAAATTTGGTTTTCATACACCTAGAAATCTTAGTTTTATATATATAAATTACATTAACCCTTAACAAACTAATTTTTTTTTTTTTTTTTTTTTTTGACGGAGTCTTGCTCTGCCGCCCAGGCTGGAGTACAGTGGCCGGATCTCAGCTCACTGCAAGCTCCGCCTCCCGGGTTCACGCCATTCTCCTGCCTCAGCCTCCCAACAAACTAATTTTTAATGAAATCCCTAGAAAGTAATTTTGAACTGTTTTGTATCAATATTTGTAGATAAAAAACATTTTATGTTTTTTAATGTTTATTCAAATTTTCTGTTAAGTAACAGATCTAAATATAGTTAGCTTTTCTATATCATGTTTAAAAAAAATTGTGGGCTGGGTACAGTGGCTCACGCCTGTATTCCCAGCATTTTGGGAGGCTGAGGTGGGTGGATCACGAAGTCAGGAGTTCAAGACCAGCCTGGCCAATATGGTGAAACCCCCATCTCCACTAATAAATACAAAAATTAGCTGGGCATGGTGGCGCGCACCTGTAGTCTCAGCTACTCGGAGGCTGAGGCAGGAGAATCCCTTGAACCTGACAGGCGGTGGTTGCAGTGAGTCAAGATCAGGTCACTGCACTCCAGCCTGGGTGACAGAGTGAGGCTCTGTCTCCAAAAAAAGAGAAAAGATTGTGGTCACTCATGATGGTTCATGCTTATAATCCCAGCACTTTGGGAGGCCAAGAAATGAAGACTGCTTAAGCCCAGGAATTCGAGATCAGCCTAGGCAACACGGCAAAAACATGTATCTAAAAAAATACAAAAGTTAACTGAGCATAGTGGCCTGCACCTTTAGTACCAGCTATTCAGGAGGCTGAGGGAGGAGGATTGACTGAACCAAGGAGGTCGAGGCTGCAATGAGCCCTGATCAAGCCATTGCACTCTACTCTGGGTGACAGAGTGAGACCCCTTCTGAAAAATAAAAAATAAACCAAAAACAGCCAAAGCACAGAAAGTTAAACTTATGGGGTTTGGGGTTATTTTGTTTCTGTTTATTATTATTATTATTTCCAAAGTTTCTAAAGTACAGATGATGTTTGGTTACATGGATAAGTTCTTTTGTAGTGATTTCTAATATTTAGGTGCACTCATCTCCCAAGCAGTGTGCACTGTACCCAATATGTAGTCTTTTATCCCTCACTCCTCTCCCACCCTTGCCACTGAGTACCCAGAGTCCATTTATATAATTCTTATGCCATTGCATTGTCATAGCTTAGTTCCCACTTATAAGTGAGAACATACAATGTTTGGTTTTTTATTTCTTAGTTAATTCACTTAGAATAATGGTCTTCAACTCCATCGAGGTTGCTGCAAATACTATTATTTTATTCCTAGTTATGACTGAGTAGCATTCATTGGTGTGTATATATGTATGTATATATACACACATATGTGTGTGGCATATGCCACATTTTCTTTTTCCACTCATTAGTTGATGGGCATTAATTAGGCTGCTTCCATTCTTTTGCAATTGCAAATTGTGCTGCTATAAACATGCATGTGCAAGTGTCTTACTCATATAATGACTTCTTTTTCTCCGTGTAGATACCCAGTAGTGGGATTGCTGAATCAAATGGTAGTTCTACTTTTAGTTTTTAATGAATCTCCATACTGTTTTCCATAGTGGTTGTACTAGTATACATTCCCACCAGCAGTGTAAAAGTATTCCCTTTTCACCGCAGCCATGACAACATGTATTATTTTTTGATGTTTTAATTATGGTCATTTTTGCAGGAATAAGGTGGTATCACACTGTGGTTTTGATTTGCATTTTCCTGATCATTAATCATTAGTAATGTTGAGCATTTTTATCAATGTTTTTTGGCCATTTGTATATCTTCTTTTGAGAGTTAATTAAGTCTCATCTGTCTTTGTTTCATGTTGCATGTGTTTTGGGGTTCTTGGTCATGTACGCTTTGCCAAAGCCAATGTCTAGAAGAGTTTTTCCAGTATTATCTTCTACAATTTTTATAGTTTCAGGTCTTAACATTTTTGATCCATCTTGAGTTGATTTTTGTTTTGCTTAGTCTTACTTTATCTATGCAGGTTCTTTTTTGTTTCATATGAATTTTAGATGTTCTTAGTTATGTGAGGAAATTATGATGTTACCTTCATGGGAATTGTATTGAATTTGTAGCTCGCTTTTGGTAATATCATCATTTTTACAATACTAACCCTACCCCTCTATAAGCATGGGATGTGTTTTTATTTGTTTGTGTCATCTATGATACCTTTCAGCAATGTTTTATAGTTTTTCTTGTAAAGATCTTTCATGGCCTTCTTTAGGGATAATCCTAATTATTATTACTATTTTTTTGCAGCTGCTTTAAAAGAGGCTGAGTTCTTGATTTAAATATCAGTTTGGTTGCTATTGGTGTATACCAATGCCACTAATATGTGCACATTAATTTTGTATCCTAAAACTTTACTGAATTTATTTGTCAGATCTAGATGCTTTTTGATGAGTATTTAGGGTTTCCTAATTAGATAAGTGTAACATCAGTGAACAGTGGCAATTTGACTACCTCTTTACCAACTTGGAGGCTCTTTATTTCTTTCTTTACTCTAGTTGCTCTGGCTAGGACTTTCAGTACTATGTTGAATAGAAGTGATGAAAGTGGGCACTATTGTCTTGTTCCAGTTCTCAGAGGAAATGTTTCCAACTTTTTCCTGTTCAGTTTAATGTTGGCTGTGGGTTTGTCACAGACGGTTTAAAAAAAAAATTGAAGAGACTGATTCTAAGCCATATATGCGTGGCAATGGCCTATGACACAACTGTCAGGAGGTTCTGAGAACATGTGCCCAAGGTGGTCAGGGTAGAGCTTACTTTTATATATTTTGGAATGAGACATCAATCAAATACTTTTTTTTTTGAGATGGAGTCTCGCTCTGTTGCCCAGACTGGAGTGCAGTGGCATGATCTGGTCTCACTGCAACCTCGGCCTCCCAGGTTCAAGAGATTCTTCTACCTCAGCCTCCCGAGTAGCTGGGACTACAGGTGCATGCCACCATGCCCAGCTAATTTTTTTGTATTTTCAGTAGAGACAGAGTTTCAACATGTTAGCCAGGATGGTCTCAATCTCCTGACCTCATGATCCACCCGCCTTGGTCTCCCAAAGTGCTGGCATTACAGGCGTGAGCCACTGTGCCTGGCCAATCATATACATTTAAAAAATGCACTGGTGGGCAGGTGCAGTGGTTTGAGCAACAGACCAATAAATAAATAAATAAATAAATAAATACATTGGTTTGATTCAGAATGGTTGGACAACTCAAGCAGGGGGCTCCCAGGTAAATTTAAATATTTTCCGGTTGTCAACTGGTGGAATTTATCTGAAGACTTGGGATCAACAAAAGGGAATTTTTAGGTTAAGGTAAAGAATTATGGAGACCAAGTTTTACTGTGCAGCGAAATCTCTCAGATAGCTGACTTCAGAGACAGAACAAGTTGTAAAATGTTTCTTATCAGACCTAAAAGGGTGGTTGGCTCTTAGTTGACTATCTCCTGGATCTGCACAGGAAGAAAGGAAAACAAAGGGGGAAGGAGATTCTCTACAGAATGTGAGTTTTTCCCACAAGAGACTTTGTGGGGCAATTTCCAGATATGGCAAGGAAATCTAATTTGGGTTTAAATACTTTTTTCTTGTCTCATGAGAGAGTTAGACTGAAAAGTAAGTCATGACATATAGGGTCAAATAAACTGCATCTGATGAGAATTTATGGTTTGTAGGGCATGACTCCCTATATCCCCTAGGTACAAATTTGGGCAAGATAAAAAATCAGAGGTCAGTCCTCAGTCCTCCTCTTGGCCAAAAAGCATTCCACAGAATGCATATGCAAGCTAACAGCAGCAGGTCCCATGGTACTAGGAAGGGTTCTTCCTAGAGTTGTCTGATCTGGTCATTAGGTGAGCTCCCACAATGCTAGGAAGGCTCATTTCTAGAGTAGTCTGGTTGGTGGTAGTTTTAAATATTAGCAATTTGGATAATGCTATGAGGACATAGTCTGACCTGATGTAACAGTCAATTGTTTAAAGGGTGAGATGGAGTCAGGCCTAGGTTTAGTCTAAAATAAAAAATCTTGGATAAAATCTATTTTCTGAGCTATCGTGATGCAGGTCTTTAATTGTGCCTTTCCTTCTGCTGCATCCAGCATAACATCTTCAAAAAATATATAAAAAGATAGCAAGGATTAGGCACCCAAAAGGTTATACATAGAGTCAGAGGGCAGTAAACAGCCTCAGACTGTTTACTAACCAGCCAAAAACCCACTGCATGTATCATCATACTTTTTGATCAGACTCACAATGTGTTTATCCTCCTTATAAAGGGTTATTTGGACCTTGTGATAAATCTTACTTGAGAATTGTGGGACCAACATTAAATTAGAATTTAATAAATTTAACTTTTTTCCAGCCAATTTATCTCCATAGGTATAGCATCCTGAGGAGCGTATAAATTCAATGCAAGAAATGTCTGGTCATCAGTGTCTAAATTGTTATAGGCTTGTTAACAGTAGACAAATCTATTTTTCCTCCGATTTTTGTATTGCACCATATACTGGTATTTGGGAGGGAAAAGGTTTTGTCACAGGAGAAGTCATATAATTCTACAGTGTCAGTTTTCCTGTGGCAGGATTCCCTATGGCTGAGGGCCTTAACAGTCAAAAGACTTAAAAGCTAATTAATTGTCCCAGGCCAGATAGGAATGGATGTGGACAGGAATTTGTTATTTTTCTTTTTCTTTTTTTTTTTTTCATGAGATGGAGTCTCGCTCTGTCGCCAGACTGGAGTGCAGTGGCGTGATCTTGGCTCACTGCAACCTCCACCTCCTGGGTTCAAGCAATTCTCCCGCCTCAGCCCCCTGAGTAGCTGGGACTACAAGTGAATGCCAGCACATCCGGCTAATTTTTTGTATTTTTAGTAGAGACAGGGTTGCACCACATTGGCCAGGATGGTCTCCATCTCTTGACTTCGTGATCCACCCACCTCGGCCTCCCAAAGTGCTTGGATTACAGGCTTGAGCCACCATGCCCAGCCCGTTTGTTACTTTTTAAAATTATTTTAAATAAAAAGGCCAACAGAAAAACTAAAAGGAAACGTTACAAGACGGATTTATTTTTAACTTCTGTGTTGAGCTGCTGTGAGCTTGGTTTTTCTTAAAGACTTTTTTTTTTTTTTTTGAGACGGAATCTCACCCTGTCACCCAGGCTGGAGTGTAGTGGGGCAATCTCTTCTCACTGCAAGCTCCGCCTCCCAGGTTCACGCCATTCTCCTGCCTCAGCCTCCCGAGTAGCTGGGACTACAGGTGCCCGCCACCATGCCAGGCTAATTTTTTGTTTTTTTTTTTTTTTTTTTTTTTTTGCTTAGTATAGATGGGGTTTCACCGTGTTAGTCAGGATGGTCTCGATCTCCTGACCTCGTGATCCGCCCGCCTCGGCCTCCCAAAGTGCTGGGATAACAGGCAAGAGCCACCGCATCCGGCCCAGTTTTTGTTAAGGACTTAAAGGAATTGGCTATATGAAACATAAGCACTGTTCTGAAAAATTAAATAAAATAAACAATTTTGAATGATTTCAAAAATTAATTAATTTACCATAGTTATAGTGTTTCTACGTATGAAGAGATGTGCTCTGCCACAAGGGTTTGTGATAAAGAATTAATTTTCTTAATTACTATATTTCACGAGACTCTATATTATCTTTTTTTTGAGACAGAGTTCCACTCTTGTGTTGCCTGCCCAGGCTGGAGTGCAATGGCACACTCTCAGTTCACTGCAACCTCTGCCTCCAAGGTTCAAGTGATTCTCATGCCTCAGCCTCCAGAGTAGCTGGGACTACAGGTGCACACCACCACACCCAGCTAATTTTTGTATTTTTAGTAGAGACGGGGTTTCACCATGTTAGCCAGGCTGGTCTCGAACTCCTGACCGCAGGTGATCCACTCGCCTTGGCCTCCCAATGTGTAGGGATTACAGGTGTGAGCCACCACACCCACCAGAATTATTTCTTTTAGTAGTTTAGAAATCTCAATTGCCCATTCAGACTGCATAGGAAAAGCCTCAGTCCAAACAGCAAAGGTGTCAACGAATTCCTAATAAATATTTAAATCCTTTACATGGGGGCATCTGTTATAGTCTATTTGCCAGTCTTCACCAGGGTACGTTCCTCTATGCTGAACAGGCCTTACTAAAGGAGGAGGTAAACATTGGTCATTTGGGTTGTTCCAGGCATATAGTTCACAGGCCCGAGTGACCTGGTCTACTCTTTTAAGTAATTCTTTTTCTATAAAAAGCCAAGATATTAATTTAAACAGGGAATTTATTCCCAAATGAGTAGAGTCATGCAAATGTTTAACTATTTTTTTATTGATTAGCACCTCGCATCAGGTCTATCGGAGTGTCTAGCAAAATGCCTGCTATTTCAATAAGAGTTCCCTGTCATCCACTGGTGTCTTTTAGCTTACAGAACTCCTTGTACTTGGTGTGGGCTTAAACCTCAGGGTGTTGTTCTAAAGCCAGTTTATTGGCTTTATCTACCAAAAGAGAAGTTGCTACAATTTCCCTGAGGCATCCAGGCATGATAAGAAAGTTATATAAGAAAACCAGTCATTGAAAAACAGCTTAGAGATTAGGTAAAATGGCATCTATGGGCTTGTCAATCTATCCCCATGACCATACAGTTTTGGGGTGATAGAGACCCATTATAATGGGTCAAAACAGAGTAAGCAGTCCAGAAGAAAGTTAATATTCTTTTTTTTTTTTTTTCTTTTTTTTGAGATGGAGTCTCACTCTGTCGCCCAGGCTGGAGTGCAGTGGTGTGACCTCAGCTTATTGCAACCTCCGCCTCCCGGGTTCATGTGATTCTCTTGCCTCAGCCTCCTGAGTAGCTGGGATTACAGGCATGTGCCGCCACCACGCCCAGTTAATTTTGTATTTATAGTAGAGATGGGGGTTTCTCCATGTTGGTCAGGCTGGTCTCAAACTCCTGACCTCAGGTGATCCACCCGCCAACCTCAGGCTCCCAAAGTACTGGGATTACAGGCATGAGGCAACGCACCCGGCCTTTTTTTTTTTTTTTTTTGAGACGGAGTCTCTGTTTCCCAGAATGGAGTGCAGTGGCATGATCTCAGCTCACTGCAACCTCCACTTCTCAGGTTCAAGCAATTTCTGGATAATTTTTTGTATTTTTAGTAGAGATAGGGTTTCACCATGTTGACCAGGTAGTCATGAACTCCTGACCTCAAGTCATCCACCCACCTCGGCCTCCCAAAGTGCTAGGATTACAGGTGTGAGCCACCACACCTGGTGAAACTTCATATTTTTACCTGCCATGGCAAAGGTTACCGAGGCTTTTCCAGATATATGGCTAGTTGTCTGATGGAAACAGTGGTGGAAGGTCTCAGGTCCCTTCACTCTTGGGTACTTGCCTGGCTGTTTTACCCATCATTAGTTCAGGTGCTGATGGCTCTCTTCAGAACACTGGACAAACCCTCTTCCAATGGTCAGTTTTCTTACAGTGCACACCCTGATTTATGCCCAAGGCACAGTGACTCCGACGCCCAAGTTTGGGCTTCCCACTTTTCAGCTTCCCTTGTTCAAGCCAAGACCCAGGAGGGCGACCCCATTTGGGAGGTTAGCTTAAGGTTGCAACCAAGAGCTGCAACTTGTGGGAGGTTCTTCTTCCTCTTCTGCTTCCTCCGCTTTGTCCCTGTTATTAAAAACCAAAAATGTCATATCCAAAGCTGTTCCAGAGAACTTTGGGAACCCATAGCTGCTTTTAGTAGTTTTCTATAGATATTAGGGGCAGATTTGGTTATAAAATGTACTCTCAGAAGGGTTTATCTTTTCCTTGAGGCAAGACCAGTGTTAGTATATTTCCTGATTGCCTCAACTAAAGGCTATTAAAACAAAGTTGGATTGTCATCTTTGCCCTGAGAAACTTCCTTAACCTTTTCATTGTTAATGGGTTTTTTCATACATTTCTTCATCTGTTTCAACAAACAAGTGACCACATGATCTCTTCTTCCAAGTCCTCACACCCACTTTGATAGTTCCACTCTAGATCTTGATCTGGAACTGCTATACCTCCTGTCTGATATATATTATGGTTCAGGTTATGAGCCAATACCTCACCTGCATGAGTCCTAGCTGTCCCCAAAATGCATTGTTTTTCTTCCACTGTACAACACAGAGACAACAAAATATACAGATCCTGCCATGTTAAACTGTAGGTCAGAGTTAACTTCTCAAGCTCACCCATGAATTTTCCTGGATCTTCAGAGAAATGACCAAACTTGTCTTATTATAGAGCTAAACCAGACAGAGAAAAGGGGACACATCCTCTCACAGGCCTTCTTCCCCATTTGCAACCTCTGTAAGTGATCAAAGATTTCCCCTTGGAAGTTGATAGGCAGCCCCACTACAAGTAGTACTCACAGGGCTAAGTTCTTCAGGGACTGGTGGGTGTAGAGCAGGACTAGATGAGTAAGGAGGAGGGACAAATGGTCCTCAATAGAACTTTCAGGTGTACTCGTGGGAAAAAGGACCAACACATCTGAACCTTCACACCTGAGAGAAAGAAGTTCTGCTTCACCCAAAAATGCCCACTGAACCAAGTGGCGGGGGGCTTGTCATAAAGGATCATCTTGTATGTCCAATTCTTTTTCTTCTATTTCTCTCATGAAACATGGACATGCCTGCTGCAGGGTTTCATTCTGACTGAGCAGCAAAAATACTCGAACATACGGTATTTTATCCCATTTTCCCTACCACTTACAGAACAAATTGAGTTGAAGTATAAATACCCATTAGAGGCAATTTTTCTTGTATATTTCTGAAACTATTTGCTGTTTTTCCATGCATACCATCCTTAAGAAAGGGCACGCTCTTAACCCAATCTGTAATCTCTGTTCCTGAGGTTTTAGTAACCTGATGTTTCTCTTTTGTCGCAGACAGCCCTGAAGATGAGTTTTCACCCCAGAAAACAGAAAGGTCAAGATGTGTTTGAAAAAGCGGATGGGGAGCATTGGGTCAGGAAAGACCAGGCTGTCTAAGCATTCAGAGACACCTATGTAACTGTCCTTGCAATTAAGAGCCAGGCCCCAAAAAGCTTCCCACTGCATGTGTCTTTAACCTAGGCGCAGGCAGAAGAGAAAAGTCACATAACCTAGGCCCTTCACCTAGTTATATGTCACAGTCACCCCAGTGGGAAGCATCCAGGCACGGGGAAAAAATTATGTCGGTGCTGAGACAAGTGATCTGTCACAATCCCCACTGTTGACAGGTCTCAGAGACAAAAAATAGTCATATCATCTTGTTTAGTAGGCCAAGGATATTCACTATGTTTCCTGTGGACAGGGAACAGGCAGAAATATTACATCACTTGTGTGTTGTGCCTAGGGATTAGTCACTCCCCCTTCTGTGGTCAGGGCCCAGGCAGGAGCAAAGAGTAACATCATATAGGTGCTTGGCCCAGATATGTTACAATGTCTCCTAGGGAAAATCCCATGTAAAAGTCCAGAGTAGGGGGCCTTCTCTTTTGGCTTTGGAGCTCCCCTCCCTCTGTCTCTGTACAGGGGAGCTTCTTCCTTCTGTCTTCTCCCTTCCTTCTTGCCTATTAAACTCTCCACTCCTTAAAACCAAGAAGAAAAAAAAAAGTGGAGAGTAACATCAAATCGATGATGGGTTCAGAAATACGGCAAAAATGGCCCCTGTAGTCAGGATATAGGTAGGAGATTCATATTACCTGGGTGTTGGACCCAGCAATATGTTATAATAGCCCATGTGGGCAGGGCATAGAAAGGACAAACACATTACCTGGGTGCAGGGACCAGTGATATGTCACAATGTCCTCTGTGGCAGGAACAAGACAAGAGTATAGGGTCACATCATCTACATACTGGTTCCAACAATATGTCCCAATCCTATCTGTGTGCTAGGCCCAGGCAGGAGTCAAATCCCTTAGGTTTTGAGCAGAGATGTGTGTCACAATCACACATGCAGAAAGGCTCAGGAATAACATGAATAATTCCTCACATATTCCCATTATAGGTATGAGAGGCAAGACCATTTGGAAGCTGGATCTAAGTGCACAAAACACAATCTCAATATGGATGAATTCATGAAAAAGAGCCTCAATCTCTCCTTCAGACTGTCTTCTCAGTAAAATCATGCCTCACAGGTGTGCTGAATCTTGATCTGAATCAGCAGCCCAGCTGTGGACCAGATCCACATATGGGAGTCAATTTTGCAACTTGCCACTGCCTCCAGGGGTGAGATTCAGAACTTCAGAAGTAGGTTGTATTCTTCTAAAAGGATAACATATTTACTGTTGACTGGGTGTGGAAACCAGTATCACAATGTCACCTGTGTGCTGGGCCATGTAAGGGCATTCAATGCGTTACCTGAGGACTTTATGCAATATGCATGTGAGTCACAATTCACTCTAAGACATTTGTGATGGTATGGACCCTTGAAAGTATGTGTTGCTCTGATCCCAGAAATGAGAGTCAACATCTCTTCAATTGGCTAATCCATATAGGAGAGTCCTCATCTGCCTATGAGCTACATTTAGAAGTGAGTCATCATTTGTAGCTTTAGAAATGAGCCATTCCTGGCTGGATGTCTGCATATCACAGTCACAATTCCAACTGTGGACTGCATCTGCATATGAGATTTAGGACCTCACCAGTGGGTTCTGTCTATGTTGAAGTTACAATTATAATGAGTGGCAGGATGTTCTTTTTTTCTTTTTCTTTTTTCTTTTTTGAGACAAAGTCTCGCTCTGCTTTCCAGGATGGAGTGTAGTGGCACAATCTCGGCTCACTGCAACCTCCGCCTCCTGGGTTCAAGTGATTCTCCTCCCTCAGCCTCCTGAGTAGCTGGGACTACAGGTGAGTGCCATCACACCTGGCTAATTTTTTGTATTTTTAGTAGAGATGGGGTTTTACCATGTTAGTCAGGATGCTCTCAATCTCGTAACCTCATGATCCGCCCACCTCATGCTTAGATTACAGGCACAAGCCGGCCTCCCAAAGTGCTGAGATTACAGGTGTGAGCCACCACGCCTGGCAGGATATTCCTTTTTTTTTTTTTTTTGAGATGGAGTCTCACTCTATCACCAAGGCTGAATGGCAGTGGTATGATCTCGGCTCACTGCAACCTCCGCCTCCTGGATTCAAGCAATTCTCCTGCCTCAGCCTCTTGAGTAGCTGGGATTACAGGCACCTGCCACCACGCCTGGTGAGTTTTTGTATTTTTAGTAGAGATGGGGTTTCACCATGTTGGCCAGGCTGGTCTTGAACTCCTGATCTCGTGATCCACCCGTCTCAGCCTCCCAAAGTGCTGGGATTACAGGCTTGAGCCACCGTGCCCAGCCAGGATATTCTTTTAAGAAACACAATCTTGGGCTGGGAGCAGTGGCTCATGCCTGTAATCCCAGCACTTTGGGAGGCCAAGGCGGGCGGATCACCTGAGGTCAGGAGTTCAAGACCAGCTTGGCCAACATGGTGAAAACCCATTTGTACTAAAAATACAAAAATTAGCTGGGCTTGGTGGCATGCACCTGTAGTCTCAGTTACTCGGGAAGCTGAGGCAGGAGAATCACTTGAACTCAGGAGACAGAGGTTATAGTGAGCTGAGATCATGCCACTGCACTTTAGCCTGGGTGACAAAGTGAGACTCCATCTCCAAAAAAGAAAAGAAACACAATATCATCAGTGTTTTTGTCCCTTGATGACATTCTATGTGCCACCCGAGGGCTTTATACAATATTTGAGAGAGTGGTAATTCTCTATGACCTTGGCAAAAAGAAGAGACTAAGGATTATTTTTGTTTTCCTAAGCCTAGCTAGGAGAGAGTATAACTCTTTTATTGCCTAGTTCAAGGTATAAGAATCATCATAGCAATTGCAAGTTGAAGCAAGATGTATGTCCCAATGACATTGGTGGGTAGGAAGTGAACAGAATAGTGACATCACCTGGGTCTCATCTAAAGGTATGTCACAATCTTTTTTGAAGGCAAGGACCAGACAGGAGAGTCATATCACATCACTTAGGTTCTTGGCAGGGGATGGATTAAAATCTAATCCTATAAGATGGCCACAGGTAGACTGGGTGCAGTGGCTCATGCCAGTAATCCCAGCACTTTGGGAGGCCAAGGCAAGTAGATCACCTGAGGTCAGGAGTTAGAAACCAGCCTGACCATCATGGTAAAACCCCGCCTCTACTAAAAATACAAATATTAGACCAGTGTGATAATGCATGACTGTAATCCCAGCTACCTGGGAGGCTAAGGCAGAAGAACTGCTTGAACCCAGGAGGCGGAGGTTGCAGTGAGCCAAGATCACATCACTGCACTCTAACCTGGGCAACAGAGTGAGACTCTGCCTTAAAAAAAAAAAAAAAAAAAAGACGAGATGGGCACCAGCCACAAGTCACATCACCTGGGTGCTGGTCCCAGTGATACGTTACAATGGTCTCTTTAAGAAACACCCTGAGAGGATAGACACACACCGGGTGGCTGATCCCAGTGATATGTCACAATCTTTTATTTGTGCACGGTGCATGTAGGTGAGGAGAGTCACATTTCTTAGGTGATGGATGCCAAAACAGGTCACAAGGCTGTCTGTGGGGAGGGCCCAGGCAGAAGTCTTTCATCCACTAATGTCAGATGCAGTGATATGTAACAATATGTAAAATATGAAAGGTTCAGCCAAAAGATGAGTTACATCATCTAGGTGCTGGGCCCAGTGATACATCACAATTCCCTTGTGGCAAGGTACAGGCTGAGGAAGAGTCACATCACTACCTAGGCAATAAATAAAAAGTTATTTCATAACACTCTTGTGGCCAGGGCTTATGTGGAAGACTCATGTTAACTGGGTGGCAGACCCAGCTATATGTCACAATGCAAAATGTTTGCAGGGCACAGACAAGAGAAAAGAGTTCCATTATGTAGGTGCTGTGCCCAGTGATATATCACAATCCCTTTTTGGTAAGAGTCCAAGCTGTAGAGGAAGCTTCACATCACCTAAATGCTGTATTCAGCAACATGTCACAATTCCCTCTGAGAGGACAAGCCGGGAAGAAAAGTCACATCACCTAGGTAAAAGACCCAGAAATATTTTATAATGCTATCTTTTTGTAGGACTCAGGAAGAAAACAGGAGTCAGATAATGTAGGAGCTGGACCCAGCTATATGGCACAATCACCACAGTAGGCAAGGCCTTGGCATGAGAGGAGAGTCACATCAGATAGGTGCTGGGCCCAACGATATATAACGTTTCCTACTGTGGACAGGTCCAGAAAGATAAAAAGAGTCCTATCATTTAGGCGATTGACCCGGAGATATGTCACAATGATGATTTGGGCAGGAACCAAGCAGAAGAATCACATCGCCTGTGTGCTGGGCCCAGCAATAAGTCACTCTCGCTTCTGTTAGTATGACCCAGGCCCAAAGGTATATTATAATCTAACCACGGACAAAGTGAAGATGAGAGAGGAGAGTCACATAAAATAGCTGACAGGCAGAAAACTCACATCATCTAGGTGTAGGGCCCAGCAATATGTCACAATGTCTTACATGGGCAAGTCCAAGAAAAAAAAATATCCCTTTGGTGCTTAGTTCAGTAATATTTCACAATCTTTCCTGCAAGAAAAAACTAAGAAATAAAAGAAAAAAATTAGCTATATGCTGTGAAAGGTCACAATACTTCCTGGGAGCAGAGACCAGGTAACACAAGAGAGTCACATCACCTGTAGGATTGGTGCAAAGACTTTTTTTTTTTTTTTTTTTTTTTTGGAAATGGAGTCTCACTCTGTTGCCCAGGATGGAGTGCACTGGCATGATCTCGGCTCCTGGGCTCAAGCGGTTCTCCTGCCTCAGCCTCCTGAGTAGCTGGGACTACAGGCACCCATTACCACACGTGGCTGATTTTTGTTTTTTTGTTTGTTTGTTTGTTTTTAGTAGAGACAGGTTTTTACCATATTGACTAGGCTGGTCTCAAACTCCTGACTTTGTGATCTGCCCACCTTGGCCTCCCAAAGTGCTGGGATTACAGACATGAGCCACCGTGCCTAGCCACAAAGACATTTCAAAATGCCTCCTGTAGGCAAAGCCCAGGCATAAAAGTTACATCACCTGAGTGTTAAACCCAGCAATGTCACAATGGCCCAAGTGGGCAAATCACAGGCAGAAGAGTCACAAATTGTCAGTGCAGGGTCCAGCAATATGTCACAATATCCCCTGAAGGCAAAAACCTAAAAGAAGAGTCACATAAGCTAGGAGCTGGGTGTAGCAATATGCTACAATTTCCCTGTAAGCAGGGACCAACAGAAGAAGAGAGTCACATCCTCTGGATGCTGGGCCCAGTAATGTGTCAACCATCTTTCCTGTAATAAAGACCCAGGCAGAAGAAACACATCATCTGGTTGCTGACCACAGCAATATGCCACAACTTTCTGTATAGGCAGGTGTAGGCAGAAGAGAAGAGTCACATCTTCTGGATGAGGAATGCAGAGACATGTCACAATGCCCCTGTAGGAAGGGCCTAGGTAGGAGACTTCTATCCCTTAGGTGTTGAGTTCAGCAATGCATCACAATACCCAAATATGTGGAGCCTGAAAAAAAGAGGAAAGTCGCATCACCTAGATGTGAGGCCAGTGATGTGTCACCATTTCTCTGTGAGCAGAGATCAGGCAGGAGAAGAGAGTAACATTACCATGGTGATGGGCATTGAGTTATGTCACAAGGTCCCCTGTAGGAAGGCCCAGAAAAAAAGTTACATCCATCACCCAGGTGTTGAACCCAACAATATTTAACAATGTCTAATGTGATATATTGAGCCACAATATGGCACAACATGTAAGGCACACTTGGGAGAGTCACATAACATGGGTGCAGGATTCAGCAATAATTGACAATACCCAAAATTTGTGGGATTCCCTCCCCCCTCCCAGAAAAAAAGAGGAGAGCCAAATCACCGAGTTGCTGGATTCAGTGATAAATCACAATCTTACCTTTGGACTGAGACCAGGCAGCAAAATCAAATCACACAGGTGCTGAACATAGGCATATGTAACAATCACACCCACAGGAAGGTCCAGTAATGAATTAACAATCCCACACAGGTCCCAGTTCTAGGTATGAGAGTCACCACATTTCCTATGTTGGGTCTAAGTATGGTAGTGACAATCTCACCAATGAACTGGATGGAAGCCTGAGACCCTTCATTCCTCCTGTAAACTCTGTTTACACTGGCACTAAGCCCAGGTAGAATTTTCATGGCGTCAGACAGAATTCTCATCTGCCAATGAACTGGGTTTAGCAATAAGTCATCATTCCAACTCTGGCTGGATGTTCACATATGATAGTCACAATTTCAACTGCTGACTGTGTGTGTGTGAAATTCAGGGCCTTACCAGTGGGCTCTATCCATGTGTGAGACTGACAAGCCTAACAATTGGTGGGGTGTGCACATGAGAACCACAATCTCATCTGTGTGCTGAATGCTGAAATGATACTCTCTGTACCACAAGAGATTTATTTTTTAACTCTAATTTTTTTTTTTTGAGTCCAAGCTTTGCTCTTGTTGCCCAGGTTGGAGCGCAATGGCACAATCTTGGCTCGATGCAGCCTCCGCCTCCCAGATTCAAGCGATTCTTCAGCCTCAGCCTCCCAAGTAGCTGGGATTACAGGCATGTGCCACCACGCCTGCCTAATTTTTTGTATTTAGTAAAGATAGGGTTTCACCATGTTGGTCAGAGTGGTGTTGAACTCCTGACCTCAGGTGATCCACACGCCTCAGCCTCCCAAAGTGCTGAGCCACTATGGGAGGCATGAGCCACCATGCCCAGCAAGGGATTTATGTAGTATGCAAGAAAGTGGTAATTTCCTATGACTTTGTACAAAAAAGGAGACCCAGGATCTTAATCATTACCCAAGGCCTAGCTATAAAAGACAGCATCTCTCCTATTGGATAGTTTGAGGTATGAGACTCACAATTGCACCTGTGAGCTAGGCCAAAATATAATTTACAATCCTACCTATGAATAGGCAGAGAGAAGAGTCACATCACCTGAGTTTTTGGCCAGGAATACATCACAATCTTTACTGAGGGCAGGAACCAGACAGGACTGTCACATCACTTTAATACTAGCCAGGAATACATTACAACCTTCTCCTGAAAGCAGGATACAAGCAGCAGAGTCACATCTCCTGGGTGCTGAGTCCAGCAATAGGTAACAATGCTTTCTATGGTCAAGGCCTATGCAGGAGAGACACATCACCCCGTACCCGGGCCTAGTGATAATTCACAAGTTTTCCTGTGGGCAGAATGCAGGCAAAAATGGAGTAACTCCTAGGTGATTGATGCAGAGATACGTCACAAGGCCCTCTGAAGACAGGGCCCAGACAGAAGCCTCCCATTTTATAGATTTTGGTCCTAGTAATATGCCCTAACATGCAAATATAGGGCTTAGGGAAAAAAAAAAAAAAAAGGCGTCACATAACCTGAGTGTAGACCTTAGCAATATGTCACAATGCACTCTGTGGGCAGCACCAAGAAAAAAAGACATCACCTGGGTGGAAGGTCCAGCCATATGTCACAATGCCACCTGTGGGCAGCACCAAGGCTAGAAGAGGGTCACATCTTTGAGGTGCAGAATCAAGAGATATGTCACAATCTCATCTCTGGGCTGGGCCAAGGCAGGAGAGTCAAATCACTACAATGCTTAGCAGACATACTCACACCTGAAGGAAATTCCAGGAATGAGATTAGAAATTTCATACATGTCCACATTCTAGATATGAGCATCAACACCTCCTGTATGTTGGGTCTGAGTATATGAGTAAAAATCTCAAGAGCTGACAGACTTTTTGCAAGCCACAATTTCTTCTGCAGACTTATCCTTTCAGTGCAGTCACTGCCTCATGTGTATGCTGAAGTTTGGTCTGAGAGTCACCAGCCCACCTGTGAACCAGATCCACATATGAGAGTCAATTCTCCAACTTTCAACAGCCTCCACGTGTGAGATTCAGAACCTCAACAGTGGGATATGTTTATGTGGGAGAATGACAATCTTTATTGTTGCCTGGATGTGCATTCAAGAACACTATCTCACCTGTGTGCTGTGCACTCTTATGACACTCTCCATGTCACCTGAGGGCTTTATACAATAGGCAAGAGTGGTGATCCTCTGTAACCTTCGTACAAGAAGGAAATCCAGAATCTTTTCTGTGGTTGTAAGCCCAGAGTCAACATCTCTCTAATTGGCTGAGTCCAGATAAGAGAATTCTCACCTTCCTGTGAGCTGGGTTTAGAAATGAGTCATCATCAGCTGGGTGCAGTGGCTAACGCCAGTAATCCCAACACTTTGGGAGGCCAAGGCGGGTGGATCACCTGAGATCATCCGTTTGTGACCAGCCTGAACAACACGGTGAAACCCCTATCTCTACTAAAAATACAAAAAATTAGCTAGGCATGGTGGCAGGTGCCTGTAATCCCAGTTACTCAGGAGGCTAAGGCAGGAGAATTGCTTGAACCCAAAAGGCAGAGGTTGCAGTGAGCCGAGATCACGCCATTGCACTCCAGCCTGGGCAACAAGAGCAAAACTCCGTCTCAATAAAAATAATAATAGTAATAATAAAGAGAGTCACCTGGTGCAGTGGCTCATACCAGTGATCCCAACACTTTGGAAGGCCAAGGTGGGTGGATCACCTGAGGTTGGGAGTTCAAGACCAGCCTAACCAACATGAAGAAACCTCATCTCTACGAAGAATACAAACTTAGCCAGGTGTGGTGGCATATGCCTGTAATCCTAGCTACTTGGGAGGCTGAAGCAAAAGAATCACTTGAACCCAGGAGGCGAAGGTTGTGGTGAGCTGATATGGTGCCATTGCACTCCATGCTTAGGCAACAGGAGTGAGACTCTGTCTCAAAAAAAAAAAGAAAAAGAAAAAGAAAAAGAAAAAGTCACTATCTTAGCTGTGGCCATATGTTCACATATGACAGTCAAAGTTGCAACTGTGGAGTGCGTTGATGTGAGATTCAGGATCTCACCAGAGGGTTCTGTCCATGTGTGAGGATGACAATTCTTCTAAACTTTGGTGGTGTATTCATAGGACAAACACTATCTCATCTGCATGGTGGACCCTGTTATGACATTCTCCAACACACTAGGGCTTTACATATGTGAGGGAGTTTTAATTCTCTATGACTTTTGTATAGAAAAAAGAGCTAGGATCTTCTTTGTTTTCCTAACCGTAACTATAAGCAACATTATCTCTCCTACTGGCTTCCTCGAGCTATGAAAATCATCGTTACATCTGTGTGCTTGGCCAGGTTATGTCACAATTCCACCTGTGGGTGGAGAACAAGCACAAGAGTCACATCAACTGTGTGCTGAGCCAGGGTTATGTCACAATCTTCCCTGACAGCATGCACCAGCCAGGAGAGTCACATCACAGGGTCCTCAACCAGAGATGTTACAATCCTCTCCTGAAAGCAGGGCACAGGAAGAAGAGTACGATCACCTGGGTGCTGGGCTCAGCTAAATGTGTCACAAGGCTCACTGTGGGCAAAGCCTAGAAAGGATAGACAAAACACCTGGTTGCTGGGCCCAGCAATATATCACTATCTTCTCTAAGGGAAGAATGCAGGTAGAAGTAGAGGGTTTCATCTCCCAGGTGATGGATAAAAAAAATATATTCCAAGGTCCTCTGTGGGAGGGGCTCAGGCAGAAGCCTTCCAACTCCTAGGTGTTTGTTTCAGTAATATGTCACAATAACCAAAATACGCAGGTCTCAGGCAAGTAAAAAGTCACATCACCTAGGTGCTAAGTCCAGCGATCTGTGACAAACTTTTCTTTTGGCAGTACTCAAGTGGAACAGAAAAGTCAAATCGCCAAGATAATGAATGAAAAGATGTGTTAGAATAGTTCTGTGTGAGAGCCCATGCAGGAAAGTCACATCACCATGTTGATGGACCCAGAGACATGTTGAAATACGTGATGCTGGCCAGGTACAGTGGCTCACACCAGTAATCCCAGCACTTTAGGAGGCTGAGGTGGGTGGATCACCTGAGGTTGGGAGTCCGAGACCAGCCTGACCAACATGGAGAAACCTCATCTCTACTACAAATACAAAAATTAGCTGGGCTTGGTGGCACATGTCTGTAATCCCAGATACTCGGGAGGCTGAGGCAGAATTGCTTGAACCTGGGAGATGAAGGATGCGGTGAGCTGAGATTGTGCCATTGCACTCCAGCCTGGGCAACAAGAGTGAAACTCCATCCCAAAAACAAACAAACAAACCAAAAAAACACACAAAAAAAGATGCATGCAGGTCTCAGGCACAAAAGGAGAGTAACATCACTTAGGTGCTGGATGCACCTAAATGCACATCACAATTTCTTCTTAATCACACCCCAAGCAGTAGCAGAGACTACTACCACCTAGGTTCTTGGTCTAGCAGTATCTCACAATACCCCTGAGGGGAGGACATAGGTAAAAAAGTCACATTACCGAGGTGAAAAGCCTAGAGATACATCACAATGTCTTTTGTGAGTAGGGCTTATAAAGAAGAGGAGAGACACAGCCTAGATGCTGGGCTCAGCTTTATGTTCCAGTCACCCCAGTGAAAAGAAGCCAAGAATGAGGAAGAGTCACATCACATAGGAGCTACATCACATGGCATATCACAATTCCCACTGTGGACAAACCCCAGAAGAAGAGTCACATCATCCAGGCAGGAGGCCCAAACATATATTACAGTGACTCCTGTGTGCAGGGACCAGGCAGAATAATTACATCACTGTTTTGCTTGCCCCAGCAATAAGTCACTCTCTATTCTGTGGGCATGGCCCAGGCAGAAGAGGAAGGTCACATCACATAGGTAAAAAGGGCATTTACCTGAGCTTGGCCCATAGGAGAGATTGTAATGGGTCAAGAAATACGTCATAATGCTCCCTGTGGTCAGGATTCAGGGAGAGGACTCACATCTTCTTAGTGCTGAGCCCAGCCATATGTCTCAATGCCTTCTAAGGGCAGAGCCAAAGCAAAAAATAGTAACAACACCTTAGTGTTAGGCACAGTCATATGTCTTAATCTCTTTTGTGAACAGAACCTAAAAAAAAGTATCACATCAGCTAGGAGCTGGGCCCAACAATATGTCCCAATATCCCCTGTGATTAGGGAAGAGCCAGGAAAAGTCAGTCACATTTCCAGGGTGATTGGTGAAGACATATATTACAATCCCCTCTGTACGCAGGTCCAGGATGAAGCGTTACATCACCTAGGTGTTGGACTCAGCAATGTTACAATGGCCTATGTGTTTAGCGTACAAGCAAAAGATTAACATAACATAGGCCCAGCAATATGTCACAATACATCTGTGGGCAGCACCAAGGCAGAAGCGTCGACTCACATCACCTGGGTGCAACACCCAGCAATATGTCACAATGACCACTGTGGGCTGTATCAAGGCAGAATAGAATCATAGTACCAAGGGTCTGGGCCCGGTGATATGGCACTGTGAGCTGGGACCAGGATAAAAAGACAAATAACTCAGATGCTGGGCTAAGATGTATGTCACATGACACTTGTAGAAAGGTCTTGTGATGATATTAAGAATTACACTCATGTCCTGAGTCAAAGGATCAGAGTCAATACCTCCTGCATGTTGGATCTAAGTACAAGGGTCACAATCTCAATGGTGGACTGGATCTGTGCATAAGAGCCTCAATTTCTTTTGCAAATGATGTGCCTTAGTCTGGGCATGGTGGCTCACACCTGTAATCCCAGCACTTTGGGAGGCCAAGGTAAGCGGATCACTTGAGGTCAGGAGTTCAAGACCAGCCTGACCAACATGGTGAAACCCCAGCTCTACTAAAAATACAAAAAATTAACTGGCACAGTGGTGGGCACGCATAATCCCAGCTACTCAGAAGGCTGAGGCAGGAGAATCACTTGAACCCAGGAAGCAGAGTTTGCAGTGAGCCAAGATCGCACCACTGCTCTCCAGTCTGGGTAACAAGAGCAAAAGTCCATCTCAAAATAAATGAATAAATTATGCTCCTTAGTGAACTTGCAGTCACAAATCTGTGCTGAATTTTGGTTAATAAATCACTAACCCAACTGTGGACAAAATATACAAATGAGAGTCAATTTTCCAACATTGAACTGCCTCCAAAAGTGCAATTCAGAACCTCAAAAGAAGAGTGTAAGTGGATGAGTCTTTGGTACTGACTGGGTGTGAATATAAATTTCACAATTTCACCTGAGTGTTTGTCCCTGTCAGGGCACTCTCTTGTGGACTGTATATGGTGTACATGAGAGTTGCAACCTGCTCTGAGAACTTTGCGCTGCTTTGGACCCATGATCTAATGTGACCCTAAGTCTAGGTATGAGAGTCAACATCTCTCCAATTGGCTGGGTCCAGAGAGGAGAGTCCTCACCCACCTATAAGCTGGGTTTAGAAATGAGTCACCATCTCAAGTGTGGCCACGTGTTCACATATGATAGTCACAATTTCATCTGTGGACTGCATCCATTCACAATTATGACCTCATCAGTGGGCTTTTCCATGTGTGAAGATGACAATCCTAAAACTTGGCAGGGAGTGCTTACATGAAACATGATCTAACCTGTTTGCTGGGTCCTATGATGACATGCTCTGTACCATCCGAGTGCTTTATACAACATACAAGAGAGTGGTAATTCTCTATAACCTTCATACAGAGAGCAGACCGGGATTTTACGCCTTTTTCTTTTTCTTTTTTTGCAAGATGGAGTTTCGCTTTTGTTGCCCAGGCTGGAGTGCAATGGCGTGATCTCAGCTCACCACAACCTCCGCCTCCTGGGTCCAAGCGATTCTCCCGCCTCAGCCTCCTAAGTAGCTGGGATTACAGGCACGTGCCACCATGCCTGGTTAATTTTTTGTATTTTTAGTAGAGACAGGGTTTTTCCATATTGATCAGGCTGGTCTTGAACTCCCAACCTCAGGTGATCCGCCCACCTTGGCCTCCCAACGTGCTGGGATTACAGGCGTAAGCCACCACACCCAGCCAGGAATTTTACTCCTTTTTCTAAGCCTAGCTGTGAGAGATAGTATCTCTTCTACTAGCTGGTACGAGGTATTAGAGTCATCATCAAACCTGTGAGCTGGGCCAAGATATATGTCACCAACCAACTTGTTGGCACAAACCACTCAGGAGAGTGACATCACCTGGATGCTGGGCAAATGATATTTAATTTTTTTCCCTGAGGGCTGTGAAAAGGCAGGACAGTCACATCACCTGGGTTTTCAACCAGTGGCATGTTACAATTTTCTCCTGAAAGTTATGCACATGCAGGACAGACACATTACCTGCTGGCTGGGCCCTGCAGTGTGTCACAATCTTTCCTGCGGGCAGAGCGCAGGCAGAAAAGGCATCACATCTTTTATGTAAGGGATGCAGATATATGTCACAAGAACCCCTGGGGACAGGGCTGAGGTGGGAGCCTCCCATTTTTTAGGTGTTTGGCTCAGTGAAATGTCACAATAATCAAAATATGTGGTTGTTAGAAGAGTCACATCAACAAAGTTCTGGTTTGAGTGATATGTCACAATCTTTCCTTTTGACAGGATCAGAGAGGAGTCACATCACTTAGGTGATGAACAACAACAAAAAAATGTCCCAATAACCCCATGCTCATGGTACATGTGAGAGAGTTGAATCACCCATGTGTTGAACCCAGTGACATGTCAAAATGTACAATTTATGCAGGGCCTAGGTAGGAGAAGACAGTATCTTCACCTAGGTGTCAGGCCCAGTGATACATCACAATACCTTCTGTGACAGAGTCCAAGCAGTAGAGAAGAGTCACATTACCTAGGTGCTGAGTCAAAAACTATGTCACAAAAATCACTGAGGGGAGGGCCCAGACAGGAGTCAAATTACCTAAATGAGGGGCTCAGGGATATGTTGCAATGACCTCTGTGGGTAGGACTCAGGAGAAACAGGACAGTCACATAATCTAGGTGCCAAGTAAAGCTATGTGACACAATCACCCAAACTGATAGGCCCAGGCAAAAGAAGGGAGTCCTATCACATAGGTGTTGGGCCAAGTGATGTGTCACAATCCTCATTATGGACAGTTCCCAGGAAGAAAAGGAGAGTCACATCATCTAGATGATGAACCTAGAGATGTCACAATAAGCTATGCAGGCTGGGATCATGCAGAAGAATGGAATCATTCGTGGGTTGATCCTAGTATAAGTCACTCTCTTTTTTTGTGGGCACGGACCAGGCAGGAGAGTCATAACATCTAGGTTCTGGGCCCAGAGATAGGTCACAATCTCTACTATTAGCAAAGCCCAGGTAAGAAGGTAGAGTCACATCAAATAGTTGATGGGCCAAGAGATATGTCACAATGCCCCCAGTAGGCAGGGTTTAGGCAGGAGACAAATTACATTGGTGCTGGGCACTGCAGTGTGTCACAAAGTCTTTTAAGGGCAGGGCCAGGCAAAATAATTTTGCTGATGGGCCTAGTGATGTGTCAGTTTTTTGTGTGGCCAGAATCTACGAAGAAGAGGCAAGTCACATCAGCTCGCTGCTGAAACCAACAATAGATAGCATTATCCCCCAGTGAACAAGGACCAGGCAGGTGAAAAGATTCACATCACCTTGGTGACTGACACAAAGGTATGTAACAATATCCCCGGAAGGCAGTGGCCTGGCAGGAAAGTTACATCACCTGGGTATTGAAACCAGTTTCACAATAGCCTAAGTAGACAGGGCACAGGTGGCAGAATTCCACCACCTGGGTGTTGAGCCCAAAGATACGTCACAATGTTCCTGTGGGCAAGGCTCAGGCAGGAGGAAACATCTAATTGCTGGGTCCGGTGATGTCACAATTTTCTCTGAGGGAAGAACACAGGTAGAAGAGAAGAGTCACATCTTTCTAGATAATGAGGCCAGAGACATGCCACAAAGCCTCCTATAGGCAGGGCCCAGGAAGGAACCTCTCATCCCCTAGTCAGGCCCAGAGATGTCACAATACTCATAATATGCCATGCTCTGGCAATAAAGGCAAGTTAAATTACCTAAGTGCTAGGGCCATGGATGTGTCACAATTCCTCTTTCATAAAGACCCAGGCATAAGTGGAGAATCACATCACTTGGGTGATGAATGAAAGGATACATCATCATACCCCTGTAGGCAAAGCCCACGCAGGAAAGTTACATCACCTAGGTTTTGGCCCCAGTGATGTGTCAAAATACATAACGTATGCAGAGTTTAGGCAGGAGAAAAGGATCACCTAGGATCCTGGCTAAGCAATATATCAAACTCTCTTTTTGGAACTATTGCAAGCACTAGAGGAGAGTCACATCACCTAAGTTCTCAGTCTATCAACATGTCACAATGCCCCCTGTGAAAATGACTGAAGAATAAGAGGAGAGTAACATAATCTAGGGGCTAGGCCAAGCTGTGTGTCACAATCACACCTGTGAACAGGGCCTAGGCATGAGAGGAGAGTCACATCAAGTAAGTTCTGGGCCACACAATATATCACAATCCCCATATGGACAGGTCCCAGGAAGACATCACCTAGGTGCTGGGCCAAGAAACATGTGACAATGTCTCTTATAGGCAAACACAGGGTAGGAAAGGGGAGGTGATAACATTAAACATCTGATGGGCCAAGAGATATGTCACAATGCCCTCTGTGGGCAGGATCCAGGCTGGAGACACACATCATCTCAGTGTTGGGGCCATGAAAATTTGATAGTGCCTTCTGAGGGCAGGCCCAAGGCAAAAGAGCAACGTCATTATGCTGTTGGGCCCAGTGGTATGTTACAACTTTTGCTGCAGGTGGAACCTAGAAAGAAAAGAAGAGTCACACCAGCCAGGTACTGGGCCTAGCCATATGTCACAAGATACTTTGTGAGAAGGAACTAGGCAGTAAAAGGCAGTCACATCACCCAGGTGATGAGCACAGAGATGTGTGACAATGGCTCCTGCAGGCAGAACCTAAATAAGGGAGTTACATTTTCTGGGTTTTAGACCCAGTAATATGTCACAATGACCCATGTGGGCAAAGCAGAGGCAGGAGAGTAACATAATCTAGGGGTGATGGCAGCAATATTTTACAATGCTCACTGTGGTCAGCACCAAAGCAGGAGAGAAAACTCCCATCACTGGCCAGGCACGGTGGCTCACGACTGTAATCCCAGCACTTTGGGAGGCCAAGGCAGGTGGATCACCTGAGGTCAGGAGTTCAAGACCAGCCGGACCAACATGGAGAAACCCTGTCTCTACTAAAAATACAAAAATTAGCCGGGCATGGTGGCGCATACCTGTAATCTAAGCTACTTGGAAGGCTGAGACAGGAGAATTGCTTAAACCCAGAAGGCAGAGGTTGCTGTGAGCCGAGATTGCACCATTACAGTACAGCCTGGGCAACAAGAGCGAAACTCTGTCTCAAAAAAAAAAAAAAAAGAAAAGAAAAAGAAAGAGAAAACTCCCATCACCTGCATCACCTGGATGCAAGGCCCAGTGATATGTCCCAATGCCTAATGTGGAAAGCACAGAGGTAAGAAAATAGAGTCAAAACACCTAGTGTCTGGTCCAGTGATATGTCACGATTCCATCTGTGGGTTAAATCCAGGCAGGAGAGTAAACTCACTCAGGTTCTACACAGAGGCATGTGTCACAGTCACACGGGCAGGAAGGTCCAAGATGAGATTAACAATCCTGTACACATCCCGCTTCTGTGTGCAGCAGCAAGGCAGGAGAGGAGACTCACAATACCTGGGTGCAAGGCTCTGAGATATGCTACAATGTCTTTTTCGAATAGCACCAAGGCAGGAGAACAGTTACATCACCTAGGTGCTGGGTCCAGCAGGGTGGCACAATCCTATTTGTAGGCTGGGCCAATTCTGAAGAATCACATTACTCAGCTGCTGGGCAGAAGTGTGTCAAAATCGCACCTGAAGGAAAGACCAAGGATGAGACTAACAATCCTGTATATACCACAGTTCTTGGTATGACAGTCAACACCTCCTGCATGTTAAATCTAAGTACACAAGTCACAATTTTTAGAATGAGCTGAATCACTGAATGAGAGACTCAATCCCTCTTACTGGCTGTGTCACCTTAGTGGAATCACAGATTAACAGTGTGTTCAATCTTGGTCTGAAAGTCACCAGCTTAACTGTGGACTAGATTCACTTATAACAGTAAATTTTCCAACTTGCAACTGTCTCTGGATATGAGATTCAGAACCTCCAGTGGACTGTGTTCATGTGAAAAGAGGATAATCTTTACCGTCGGCTGGGTGTGCATGAGTGTGAAAACCTCAACTGTACAATGAGCCTAGTTAGAACACTCTCTGTACCAACCGAGGAATTTATAAGGTTCCCATGAGAGTCGCAATCTTTTGTGACGGGGAGACATTTGTGCTGGTATGGACCCATGATCGTACCTGTGGCTCTATGCCCAGATATGAGAGTTGTCACCTGCCTATAAGCTAGGCTTACTAATGAGTCACCACCTCAGCTGTTGCCTGATGTTCACATATGACAGTCACAATTTCAACTCTGCACTGCATCCACATGTAAGATTTAAGACCTCACCAGAAGGCTCTATCCATGGATGAGGGTGACAATCTTAACAATTGGCAAAGTGTGCATACATAAAACACAATCTCATCTGTTTTCTAGAGCCGTTACGATACTCTGTGTACCACTTGAGGGTTTTATACAATATGTGAGAGAGTGTAATTTTCTCTGACCTTCCTACAAAGGGGACAGTGAGAATCTTACCCATGTACTTAAGCCCACATATGAGAGACGGTATGTCTCCTATTGGCTGATTTCGATATGAGAGTCAACATCATACCTATGATCTGAACAAAGATATATGTCACAATCTCCCCTGTGAACAGGGGAGAGAGCAGGAGAGTTACATCATCTGGGTAACAGGCCAGGGATATGTCACAATCTTCTCTGAGAGCAGGTACCAGGCAGAAGAGTTAAAACCTGGCTGTGCTCAGTCAGTGATATGTTAAATTTCCTCCTGAAATCAGGGCACAGACAGTAGAGTCACATCACCTGGGTGCTGAGACCAGTGATATGTCACAATGCTCCCTGCAAGCAAAGCTCAGACAGGAGAAACACATCACCTGATTTCTGGGCAAGAAGATACGTCACAATCTCTCATTGTGGGGAAGCCTTGGTAGAAAAGGAGAGTCATATCAAATAGTTGATGCTCTTAAAGATATGTGATAATGCTCTGTTGTCAGGGTCCATACAGGAGACTCATGTCACCTTGTTGCTGGGCCCAGCAATATGTCACAATGCCTTTTGAGGTCCAGGCCAAGGCAAAACAGTAATGTCACACTGGCGTAGAGCTCCACAATATGTCTCAATCTCCCTTGCCAGCAGAACTTACGATGAAAGAACAATCACACTTGTTTGGTACGGAGCCAAGGGATATGTTACAACTCCCTCTGTGAGCAGGGACCAGGCAGGAGAAGACAGTCACATCACCTGGGTAATGAATGGAAATATATGTCGTAATGCTCCTTGTTGGCAGTAGAGTTGCATTACCAGGGTGTCAAACCTAGCAATACGTCACAATTGCTTATGTGGTCGGGAGACAGGCAGGAGAGTCACATAACCTGGGTATAGGGCCCAGAGACATGTCCCAATGCTTTCTGTGGGCAGTGCCAAGGCAGGGGAGGAGACTCGCATCAGTTAAGTGTAAGGTCCAGTGATATGTCACAATGTCCCCTGTGAGCAGCACCAATGCAGAAAAATAGAATCACATCCCCTCAGTTCTGGGTTCAGCAATATGTCACTATTCCATCTGTGGGCTGGTCTTAGACAAGAGAGTCAGATCACTCAGGTGTCGGGCAGAGAAAAATGTTACAATTAAACCTGTGGGAAGGTGCAGAGATGAAATTAACAATCCCACACATGTTCCGGTTTTAGGTAAAGGAGGTTAACCCTTCCTATATGTTGTGTCTAAGAACAGCAGTTACAATGTCATCAGTGAACTAAATTTGTACCTGACAGCCTATACTCCTCCTGTGGACTTTGTCTAATTAGTGAAGTCACAGCCTCATAGGTGTGCTGAATCTTGCTCTTAGGGTCACCAACTCACTGTGGACTGGATCCATATACGAGAGTCAATTTTTCCACCTTTGACTTTCTCTATGTGCTATCCAGAACTTCAAAAGTGGGCTGTTTATGTGAGAGTATGATGATGATGTATACTGTTCGATAGGTGTTCATATGACAGTAAAAATCTCCAGGCCGGCTGCAGAGGCTCATGCCTACAATCCCAGCACTTTGGGAGGCCAATGCAGGTGGATCATGAGGTCAGGAGATTGAGATCATCCTGGCCAGCATGGTGAAACCCCCTTTCTACTAAAAATACAAAAATTAGCTGGGCATGGTGGCATGTGCCTGTAATCCCAGCTACTCAGGAGGCTGAGGCAGGAGAATCACTTGAACCCGGAGGCGGAGTTTGCACTAAGCTGAGATCACACCACTGCACTCCAGCTGGGGTGACAGAGTGAGACTTCATCTCAAAAAAAGAAAAAGAAAAAAAGAAAATCACCCCCGTGTGCTGGATGTTGTTAGTACACTCCTTTTTTTTTTTTTTCCTTTTTTGTAAGACAGAGTCTTGCACTATCACTCAGGCAGGAGAACAGTGGCATGATCTCGACTCAATGCAACCTCCACCTCCCGGGGTTCAAGCAATTCTCCTGCCTCAGGCTCCCAAGTAGCTGGGATTACAGGGCCCGCCACCATGCCCAACTAATTTTTCGTATTTTTTAGTAGAGACGGGGTTTCGCCATGTTGGTCAGGCTGGTCTCAAACTCCTGACCTTATTTCACCCACCTCAGCCTCCCAAAGTGCTGGGATTACAGGCATGAGCCACAGCACCTGGTTAGTACACTGTCTATACTACTCAAGGTTTTTATCCAGTATAAATGAGAGGCACAGTTTACTCTTAAATCATGTTTGTAAGCACCCATGACCATACTTGTGGCCCTAAGTCTAGGTATTAGAGTCAACCTCTCTCTAGTTTGTTGGGTTTAGAGAATAGAGTCCTCACTGCTATGTTCTGAGTTTAGAAATGTGTCACCATCTCAACTGTGACTGGAGGCTCATATATGACAGTCACAATTCCAACTGTGCACAGTGTTTGCATTTGACAGTCTGTTTGCATTTGAGATTCAAGACTTCAGCCATGGGCTCTTTCCCTGTGTGAGGGTGATAATCCTAATAGTTGGTGAGGTGTGAATATAAGAAACAATCTCACCTTTATGCTGTGACCTGGGATAACACTCTTTGTAACACTTGAGGGCATTATATATGTTAGAGTGTGCAATTCTTTATGACCTTCATAAAAAGAGAAGACTAAGGATGTGACTCATCTAAGGCAAGCTATGAGAGACACTATTTCTTCTAATAGCTGACTTGAGGTATGAGAGTCATCATTGCACTTATAAGCCGACTATAGTATATGTAACCATTTAACCTGTAGGTAGGGAGTTAGCAAGAGTTACATCACCTGGGATTTCAGCCAAGGATATCTCACAATCTTCCCTGAGGGAAGGAACCAAGCAGGAGTGTCACATCACCTGGCTGCTCAGTCAGGGATATGTTACAATTCTCTCCTGAAAGCACAGCACAGGCAACACAGTCACATCACCTGGGTGCTGAGCTCAGCACTATGTCACAATGCTCCCTGGGGGCAAGACAGAGGCAGAACACCCACATCACCTGGTGTCTGGTTCCAGGGATATGTCACAATCTTTCCTGTGCAGGGCAGGGTGCATGCAAGAAGTGTCACCTTTTAGGTCTGGATGCAGATATATGTCACAAGGTCCCCGTGGGCAGAGCCCAAGCAGGAGCATGCAATCCCATAGGTAGTGGGCCTAGTAATATTTTACATTATCCAAAATATTGAGGCCCAGAAAAAAACAGAAGAATCACATCACCTAGGTGCTGGGTCTAGTGGTATGTCCCAATCCTCCCTTTTGGCAGGGCTCAGGCAGAAGAATTACACAACCTAGGTGCTGGGTCTAGTGATATGCCACAATCCTCCCTTTTGGCAGGGCCCAGGCAGAAGAATTACATCACCTAGGTGATGAATGAAAAGATATGTTATAACACCTCTGTGGGCAGGGCCCATGTGGGAGATTCACATCACCAAGGTGTTAGAACAAGCCACATGTCAATACACAATGTACAAGAGGAACCAGGCAGCAGAGGAGAGTCACATCACCTAGGTTCTGACCCAGCAATGTATTACAATCTCTTCTTAGGAAAAGCCCAGGAAGTAGAGGGAAGTCACATCACCAGGGCACTAGGCCCAGTGATAAGTTCAGTGTTCTCTGTGGAAAGTACTAAGACCAGAGAATAGACTCACATCACCTAAATGCTGGGCCCAGAAATATGGCACAATACCATCTGTACATTCGGCTTAGGCAGTAGAGTCGAATTACTCAGGTGCTAAAAAAAGGTGTATGTCACAAACACACCTGAATTAAGGTCAAGGTATGAGATTAACAATTTCACACATTTCTTAGTTCTAGGTATGAGACATAATACCCTCTGTATGTTGGGTGTTAAGTACATGAGTGACAGTCTCAATGATGGTCTGGATTTGTGTATGGGAACTTCAGTCCCTCCTGCAAATGGTGTCATTTTAGTGAAATCACTGACTCACAGGTATGCTGAATCTTGGTTTCAGAGACACTAACTTCTCTATGGGCTGAATTAACATGAGATTTAATTTTCTAACTTTCAACTGCATCTGCATATGAGATTCAGAATCTCAACAGTGAGCTGTGTTTATGTGGAAGGATGGCAGTCTTTACTGTTGGCAGGTTATGCATATGAGTGTCACAACCTCCCCTGTGTGCTGAGTTCTGTTAGGACAGTCTCTGTACCTCTTGACAACCTTTACACAGTATGTGAGAGAGTGTTAATTCTTTATGATCTTCATACAAAGAAGAAACCCAAGACATTACTCATTTTCCTGACCCTGGCTATGAGAGATAATGTATCTGCTATTGGTTGTTTAGAGGTATGAAAGTCATATTGCACCTGTAAGTTTGGATAATATGCATCACAATCCACCAGTGAATAGGGATTAACCAAAAGATTCACCTCACCCGCCTTTTGGGGCAGTGATATGTCACAATCATCACTCTGAGGGCAGGGACAGGGCAGAAGTGTCACACCACCTGGGTGCTCAATTAGGGATATGTTACAATCTCCTCTTGAAAGCAGAATACAGTCAGCGGAATCACATCACCTGGATGCTAGGCCCAGTGATATGTTACAATGATCTGTGGGCAAGGACCAGGCAGGAAAAACACATCACCTGATTGCTGAGTCCAGTGATTTGCCACAATCTTCCCAGTGGTCAGGGTGCAGGCAAAAAGGGGAGTTAAACCTCCTAGATAATGAATGCAAAGATATGTCACAAGGCCACTTATGTGCTGGGCTCAGGCAGAAGCCTCCCATTTCATGGGTGTTAAACTCAATGATATGTCACTATACCCAAAATACGCCAGAAACAGGAAAAATAAAAGAATCACACCATTTAAGTGATGGAAAGATGATATAATACTTCGGTGGGCAGTTCCCATGCCATAAAGTTGTATCACCTAGGTGCTGAATCCAGGCATATGTCACAACACACAATGCATGCAGGGCTTAGGCAGAAGAAGAGAGTCACAACACATAGGTGGTGAGTCCAGCAACACATCACAATCCCTGCTTGGGCAAAGCCCAAACCACAGAGAAGAGCCACATCACCTATGTACTGGGCTCCGCAATATGTCACACTACCCCTTATGTGGAGGGCCCATGCAAGAGTCACATCACCTATGTAATGGGCCCAGCAACATGTCACAGTACCCACTTCGGGGAGGGCCCATCCAAGAGAGTCACATCATCTAAATTATGGACCCCAAAATATGTCAAAATGCTCTCTATGAGTACAGCTCAGGAAAACAAAAGAATCACACGACCTAGGGTTTAGGCCCAACTATATGTAATAAACACCCCAGTTCGCAGAGCCCACGCATGAGAAAAGAGTCACATCACCTAGGTGCTGGGCCCAGTGATATGTACCAATACTTTTTTTTGGCAGTTCCCAGGTAGAAGAGGAGTGTCACATCACCTAGGTGATTAATAGAAAGATATTTCATAATACCTCTATGGGCGGGGCCCATGCAGGAGAGTTGCATTACTTAGGTGTTAGACCCAGTGATATGTCTCAGTACACAGTGTGTGCAGGTCCCAGGCTGGAGACGAGAGTCGCCTCATCTAGGTTCTTGACCCAGTGGTATGTCACAATCCCTTTTTGGGCAGAGATGAAGAGCAGAGAAGAGTCACATCACCTAGATTCTGGGCCCAGCAATATGTCACAATACCCCAAGAAGAGGGTCCAAACAAAAGAGTTACATCGGCCAGGTGTGGTGACTCATGCCTGTAATCCCAGCACTTTGGGAGGCCAAGGCGGGTGGATCACTTGAGGTAAGGAGTTCAAGACCAGCCTTGCCAACGTGGTGAAACCTCGTCCCTACTAAAAATACAAAAATTAGCTGGCTGTGGTAATGTGTGCCTATAATCGCAGCTACTCAGGATGCTGAGGCAAGTGAATCACTTGAACCCAGGAGGCAGAGGTTGCAGTGAACCAAGATCGCACCACTGTATTCCAGCCAGGGCGACAGAGCCAGACTCTATCTCAAAAAAAAAAAAAAAGAGTTACATCACCTAATTAAGGGTCTCAGAGATAAGATACAGCGCCCCTCATGGATAGGGCTCAGGAAGAAGTGTGCAGTCACATAACATTTGAGCTGGCCCCAGCTATGTGTCAAAATAACTCCAGCGGGCAGGGCCCTGGCATAAGAAGAGAGTCATATCAAAGATAGGTGCAGTGGCTCACGCCTGTAATCCCAGCACTTTGGGAGGCCAAGGCAGGTGGATCACGTGAGGTCGGGAGTTGGAGACCAGCCTGACCAACATGGAGAAACCCCACCTCTACTAAAAATACAAAAAAAATTTGCCAGGTGTGGTGGCGCATGCCCGTAATCCCAGCTGAGCCCAGATGGTGCCACTGCACTCCAGCCTGGGCAACAAGAGTGAAACTCTGTGTTAAAAAGTAAATAAATAAAAAGTCACATAATGTAGGTGCTTGGCCAAGCAATATGTCACAATACCCACTGTGGACAGGTCCCAAGGAGAAGAGAGTCACACAGTCTCAGTGATGGGCCCAGACATATGTTACAGTGACTTCTGGGAGTCAGCAGAAGAATCATATCACCTGTATGCTAAATTCAGCAGTAAGTCACTCTCTATTCTATAGGCAAGGCCCAGGCAGGAGAGGAGAGTCACATCACCTTTGTGCTGCATCCAAAGATATGTCACAATCTCTTTTTGGTCAATGTCCAGGTAAGGGAGAAGAGTCACATAAAATAGTCAATGGGTACCAAGAGCAATGGCTCACATCTGTAATCTCGGCACATTGGGAGGTCAAGGCGGGCACATCGGCTGAGGTCAGGAGTTTGATATCAGCCTGGCCAACAGGGTGATATCTTGTCTCTACCAAAAACACAAAAATTATCCGGGCTTGGTGGCACACACCTGTAGTTTCAGCTACTCAGGAGACTGAGGAAGGAGAATCACTTGAACCCAGGAGGCAAAAGTTGAAGTGAGCAGAGATCACGCCACTGCACTCCATCCTGGGTGACAGAGTGAGATTCTGTCTCAAAAATAAAATTAAAATAAATAAAATATGATACAATAAATAAAATAGTCAAAGGGCCCCAGGTATGTTACAATGCACCTTGTAGGCAGGGTCCAGGCAGGAGACTCATATCACATTTGTTCTGGGCCCAGGAATACATCACTATGCCTTCTGAGAGCAGTGCCATGACAAAAGAGTAATGTCACCTTAGTATTAGGCCCAGTGACATGTCACAATATCCCCTGTGGGCAAAAACCTAGGAAGAGGAGAAAAGTCATGTTAGCCAGGTGCTGAGCCCAGTGATACGTCACAATCCTTTCTGTGAGTCGGGGCCAAGCAGAAGAGAGCTGCATTACCTGTGTGATGGATGCAGGGATATGTCACAATGTCCTCTGTAGGCAGGGCCTAAGCAGTAGAGTTACATCACCTAGGTTTTGGACCCAGCAATATGTTACAATGGGCCACATGGGCAGGGCACAACCTATGAGTGGAGCCCAGCGATATGACACAATGCCCCCTGTGGAAGAGCCAAGGCTGGAGAGAAGATTCACACCACCTCGGTACAAGACCCAGCGATATGTCTTAATGTCTTCTGTGGGCAGTGCCAGGGCAGTGGAATAGTTACATCACCTCAATTCTGGGTCCAACGATATGTCACAATCCTTTCTGTGGGCTGGGCTCAGGCGGGAGCATCAACTCACTCTGTTGCCGGGTAAAGTCGTATGTCATAATCACACCGTCAGACATGTTCAGGGATGAGATTATACATCTGGACTGGAAAGAACCAACACATCAAAAATATGACCAGACCGTGCACGGTGGCGCATGCCTGTAATCCCAGCACTTTGGAAGGATGAGGCAGGAGGATCACCTCACGCCACGAGTTTGAGACCAGCCTGACCAACATGGAGAAACCCCATCTCTACCAAAAATACAAAATTACCTGGGCATGGTGGCACATGCCTGTAATCCCAGCTACTCGGAAGGCTGAGGCAGGAAAATTACTTGAACCAGGGAGGTGGAGGTTGCGGTGAGCTGAGATCACGCCATTGAACTCCAGCCTGGGCAACAAGAGTGAAACTCCATCTCAAAAAAAAGAAAAAGAAAAAAAGAAAAATGTAGAATAAAGAAAGAAATGAAGGAAAGAAACAAGCAAGCAAGCAAGAAAAAAGAGCAAAAAAAAAGGAAGAATGAAAAGGAAAAAGAAGAAAATAAAAGTGGGCAGAACATGGTGGCTCAAACCTATAATCCCAACACTTTGGGAAGCTGAAATGGAAGAAATGGCTGTTGACACAAGCCCTGGGAACATAGCGAGGCCTCGTCTCTACTACAAGAAATAAAACATTTAGCCAGGCATGATGGCATGCTCATGTAGTAAGAAAGAAAACAGGCAGGAGGAAAGGAGCAAAGGAAAGAAGAAAGGTAGGAAGGAAAAAGAAACCAAGTTCTACAAGGAAAAAAAAATTAAAAAGAAACAAAAAGAGAGAAATATAAAAAAAAAAAAGGAAGAGAGAAATAGAGGGAAAGACAGAAAGAAAGAGACAGAAAGGGAGAAAAAAATAGGAAAATAGGAAAGGAGGCCAGGCACAGTGGTTCACACCTGTAATTCCAGCACTTTGGGAGGCCAAGGCAGGAGGATCCCTTGAGGTCAGGAGTTCGAGACCAGACTGGCCAACATGGCAAATCCCTGTCTCTACTAAAAAAATACAAAGAATTAGCCAGGCATCATGGCACACAACTGTAATGCCAGCTATTCAGAGGCTGAAGCATGAGAATCACTTGATCGTAGAATTCAGAGATTGCAATGAGCTGAGACTGCACCATTGCACTCCAGCCTGGGCAACACAGCAAGACTCTATCTCAAGGGGGAAAAAAAAAAAGAGGAAAGAAGAAAGATGAAAAAACAGAACCTAAAAAAGGAGAGGCAGAGAAGAAATTAGCACTGGTTGCAGCCTCCAGGAGGCCACACCAACTGTTTGCCCACCTGCTGTGTAATGACCTTAGATGTTCAGAAGCCACTCCCTCTACACTGAAGAGCCATGAGATATGTGAAATACTTGCTGCTCACATTGTGACTCTCATGCAAACAAAATACACGGTTTCATTGTTTGAATCCTGTGGTTTCTTTCAGCCCACTTTTGTTGATTTAACCTAGTTAATGTATATTTTGAATTGTGTGTATGGCTTCAGAACTAAAGTTGTTAATGAAATCTCAAGTTTTGATAGCCCAGGAAGTGCATAAATATCTAATTTCACCTGAATTGATTTGAAGGAAAATTACCAGTGGAATGCCTTGGTCTGATTATCTGATAGAATCAATTGTTGTACATAAAACAGATCTGCACACATATATATATTAGAACAAAATAAAGGAAGACAAAAAAAAAAAATCTGGCTTCTTGACCTTCGAACCTCTCACCCAGGCCACCTACCATCTTTACTCCCACTTACCTGGCTGTGCAGCTATGGTCTCCTCACTCTTCACAGTCCAGGGCTCGCTCTTTCCCTCCAAAAAAGTCACCAGGTCCAGCTTAGAGATGGCAAGACCTGTTTTTTAATAAAAAGTCAGATGACTCATGCTGGAGGATCTGTAATTTCCAGCTCAGTACTGTGCTCAGTAGAGAAAAGGGAACATTATATGAGATTTTTAAAAATTATTCCCCAAAATACTGTTTCCTACCAGCTTCTTTAGAATATGTAGGAAGTATTTTAAGTTTAGAAATTCTAAGCTTCATTTTCAAGTTTGAATGAATCAAAACTAAGGGGGAGGGCTGGAAATACTAGGAAGATTTTTTTCTACATCAACAATTTTTTTTTTTTCCTGAAAGCAAAACTCTGAAATTCACTCAAAGTACTACCTCCCAAGGAGACATTCTAAAAAGAAAAGAAATAAAGCCCTCGTGTTTTAACCCAGTGAGTTGTAAAGAAACACCACACTCTGAGACTAATTCAGGAGTCCTTTATTGCCGGTGGCCAAGAGACACTAGCGCTCAAAATTCTCTCGGCCCCGAAGAAGGGGCTAGATTTCCTTTTATACCTTGGTCTAAAAGGGGAGGGGGAAGCCTAGCTGAAGCAATTTTACAGAAGCAGAACAGGCAAAAAGTTAAAAAGATAAATGGTTACAGAAACAGTTACAGAAAAAATAAACAGTTCCAGGTGCAGGGGCTTAAACTATCACAAAGTGATAAACTCAGGGGCTTTGAATGCATTCCCAGGAGCTGCTGGTACAGCTTGCCTCAGTATCTTATCAGTAAGTGTATTCCTGGATGTGTTTGGAGTCAGCTTGCACTAGTTATGTCCGTAAGGGAGTGGGGTAAGTGGGCTGCAAGTGAAGAAACTAAAATAGAGTCTGTCCAGCTCTCTCAGCTACGAGAGACAATCAGGTTAAAACAAGGTAGGGTGTCACAGTTATTAGACATTAGATATTCTGAAGGCAAGTTATTCCGACTCAGAGACAACGTATGTATAGTTCTCTAACATCAAATCTCTATACATATTCTGCTGAGAAGGATTCAGGTATTTTTACACCTCCAGAGAGAACTCTATGACCACATCCCTGAATGTCAATAGTTTCTGTAATAAAAATAAATAACACATTGATCATGCAGTCAAGGGCAGAGATCCTAATTTGACCCAAGATGAAATAAAAAAGTTAAGATAACTGGTTCTGACTTATGAGTGACCTGAGTTATTAAATAAGATACTTTTAAACACAGTAATATTTCGAATGTATTCTCTAATTCTGTGGAAATAGAATAATACAAGATCCACAAAACTAGCATAAATATGCACATATAAAACAAAATGTAAACAGGAATCAATACAAGAATATGCATTTTTGAGTGCTATTTTTGTGTGTTGTTTTTTTTTGTTTTTTCTGGTTTTTTTTTTGAGATGGAGTCTTGCTCTGTCTCCAGGCTGGAGTGCCGTGGTGTAATCTCGGCTCACTGCAACCTCCGCCTCCTGGGCTCAAGCGCTTAATTCTCCTGCCTCAGCCTCCTGAGTAGCTAGGATTACAGGTGCCTGCCACCACGCCCAGCTAATTTTTTGTATTTTCAGTAGAGATGGGGTTTCACCATGTTGGCCAGGCTGGTCTCAGACTCCTGACCTCATGATTTGCCCGCCTCAGCCTCCCAAAGTGCTGAGATTACAGGCATGAGTCACCATGCCCAGCCGAACTTTGCATTTTACTCCTATTTATCTGACTTGAAATTTATCTCAAAAGGACTTCTGAGCCAATACAGAGAGATAACTGTAAAACAACATCCAGAGCAGTTTTTATAACCGAGAAGATTAATATACACAAGGCAACAACAGAAAATTGATCAAATGATGCTTACATTTTATGCATACATCCATAGAAATGGTAACTATGTACACACGAAAAGTGGGAGAGTAGCACACTTCTGTTTAAATGAAATTAAGAAATATTTTAAATTGTGTAAAAATTATAAGCCTCTTTGCGTATGCTTTTTTGTGTTTCCTAAAACAAGGATGAAGATCAAAACATTTAACGATATAAACTAAATTAAGAGCTATTGTTACTGAATCAGGTGTTCTTTAAAATTTTTCTGCTTTGGCCGGTACAGTGGCTCATGCCTGCAATCTCAGCAGTTTGGGAGGCCGAGGTAGGTGGATCACCTGAAGTCAGGAGTTTGAGACCAGCCTGACCAATATAGTGAAATGCCGTCTCTAGTAAAAATATAAAAATTAGCCAGGCGTGGTGGCATGCACCTGTAGTACCAGCTACTCGGGAGGCTGAGACAGGAGAATTGCTTGAACCCAGGATGTTAAGGTTGCAGTGAGCTGAGATCGTGCCACTGCACTGCAGCCTGGGCAACAGAGTAAGACTCTGTCTCAAAAAAAACAACAAAAAAAATTTTTTTTGGCTTTATGTGTCATGTCATATTTAAGATTTTTAAGATGATATATTAGTTATATATTAATTTTTGTTCTCTTTCTCTGAAAATACAAAAAATAAAATGTATGCTTGTAAAATAAAGATGAAATAAAATGAAAACATACAAAACTAATACCTTTTTTAGAACTTCCAGTTTCAAAAGCTGGTATCTACAGTCAACAAATATGAGATCATTTGTTCTCCAAAGCAAGCTAAAAGCAAAAAACAAACAAAAAAACCTAAACAGAAAGAGAAACAGAGTTTTTGGATTAAATGTGACAATTTATAAATCTCACTTAGGAAACCAATCCATCCAAGACACTCATTTCATAATAAAGAGAAAAATATCTTTATAGACAAGAAACTTGGCAGAAAACACCTTAGCCAGATGAATAAAGTTAGTGTAAGCTATTACTTAGACAAATTGGATCCAGAGGCCAATGCACAGATGGGCCCATAATTACTGCTATGATATTGGTGGAGGGAAAAGTAAATACTAATCTGAATATAATAATGAAAAAACAGAACCTGTAGGGAAGACACAGGTACTGGTATTTCTTCCAACTAGTCATGTAATCCTAACTGGAAGCCTGGGCTAAGAACCACTTAGCTGACCATTGCTTCTCAAGCTTCGATGTGCATATAGCTTATTTGGTATTCTGAGCCACTCTCTAACTAATGTGATTCTGCAGGTTTTGGAGGGGTCCAGAAATTAGCTTGTTTATCGAAAGTTCCCTGTTAATGCTGATGTTGCTCTCCAGCACTCAGAGAAAGCAGGCATAGCACACAGAGTCCCTTACATCTAATACCCTTATTGCAACACAAATACTTTTTGTTACAGTGAAGACCACAAGTCACTGTCTCAGAGAATCACATGCTTCGTCAGCTTTTTAAAGTTTACAGAAGGCTGGAGAATGTAGTAATGTCTACATCTGCATTTGAACAACATGTACACATACATTAATATGGTGTTTATTGAGCTTGTACTATGTGCTCACCAAGTATGCTATACTATACTGTGCTGGGAAACTCGCATGGTGTCAGCTAAGCCTCAAAAAACTTTGAAAGGTGGGTACTAAGTGTCTCATAATTCCCAGTAGGATTTAGATGACGGCTTAGGCTATTTCTTCTGGTTTCCCTATCACTATAAAAGCTAAATACACACAGATGGGAGGGATATAGAAAGGAAGGGGTAAGTAGAGAGACTTTTAATTGTTGTGTTTCTATTTACTTTCTCATGACTGTGGATCTGCAGAAGTGTAAAACAGGTTGCTGTGTAAAATGTAAGCACTGGTTTCATTGAGATAGAAAGACATTAAGATTCTAAAATGTATACTCCTTTGTTCCCATGTATTTGCTTTTGTGTTTGGAAAAATTGTGAGCTCCAGCTCTGAAGAGACACCAAGGGTAGACACCTGTTTCACACTCCTGCAGATCCAATAGTTGTTCCAAACAGGAGTCTGATCTCCTGTAATTGGTTCTGTGAGGGGAGATTTCAGTGTGGGTCAGACCTGGACAAGGCTCAAAGAGGGTAGGTCTGGATAGGGCTGGGGTAGGGAGCTGGCCCTCATCTTCTCATCTCTATGCTGCTGGCTTATTTTGTGTTCTATCTTTCCTAAGCTGGACCAACAAGAGCTTGACTCCCAAGAATTTTTCTGATTTTAATGGTTTAAGCCTCATCTCTATTCTACATGACACACAAACAACCGATTTAACCAAAACATGTAGTACTTTCTATAAAAACTATATTAGAAATGATTCTTAACAAGAGAAAAGCAATAGAAATAATTGTATCAACTCTTCTGTCTATGATGTCCCTTCAGGTGGTGACATCAGAACTTACAACATAAGAGCAGTGTCCCAAATAAAGCCCAAGTCTTCTGTGCAACTCCCTTCTTCATTCTGATCACATTACTCTTAATTCAACCATGTATTTGTTGGCTCTAGAATAGTAATTCCTGAATAGTAGAGTCCATGACTTTTTCACCTGTTCTTCTAATGGCAAATAATAATAATAAAAGCAATTTGTTTACCTATCAATTTGAGCCTCCAGACCTCCTACTTGTTCTTCACCCAAGTATCAGGAAACGAGAGCAACTCCCATTTGGATATCAAATAAGAAGATTCCATGAGGGGAGAAACAAGCCCTGGATTATTCACTCTTCTTTGTTTGAGATAAGAGGAAGATTGGACTCTGTTGTCAGCCTGACCCCAGTCTGCACAGGACACCCCCAAATGCCTCAGACTTTTAGGTGCTAGTGAAAGGGTCCGTGGTGGCCATGGGCTGATGCTCCAAAAGTTATTCAAACAGAGGAGACTCGGGCTGACTCTGTGAGGCCAGAATAAAAAATAAAACAGCTGGCCAGATGCGGTGGCTCATGCCTATAATCCCAGCACCTTGGGAGGCTGAGGAGGGCAGATGACTTGAGATCAGGAGTTCGAGACCAGCCTGGCCAACTGGGCGAAACTCCATCTCTACTAAAAATAAAAAATTAGCCAGGCATGGTGGTAGGCACCTGTAATCCCAGCTATTTGGGAGGCTGAGGCAGTAGAATCGCTTAAACCCAGGAGGTGGAGTTTGCAGTGAGCCGAGATTTCACCACTGCACTGCCAGGGCCACAGAGTGAGACTCCGTCTCAAAAAATAATAAAAAAAATAACAAAAACTTAAAAAATAAAAATAAAACTGCCTCTAATTCTTGATCCTGATCTGATATTACCTATAGCTATTCAGCTAACTGTTGGGTACAAGGACAAGAATACTTTTCTTGGCCAGGCGTGGTGGCTCACGCCTGTAATCCCAACACTTTGGGAGGCCGAGGCAGGCATTTCACCTGAGGTCAGGAATTCGAGACCAGCGTGACCAACACGGAGAAACCCTGTCTTTACTAGAAATACAAAACTAGCCAGGCTTGGTGGCGCAGGTATGTAATCCTAGTTTTTCGGAGGGCTGAGGCACCAGAATCGCTTGAGTCTGGGAGACGGAGGTTGTAGTGATCGCGCCACTACACTACAGCCTGGGCGACAGGGCAAGACTCCGTCTCAAACAAAATGTTTAAGAAAAGAGACTTGGGAGCCCCACCTGCCGCAGCTCCTGCCACGCACACACCGAGTCAGGATTCTGCCCTGATGATCCGCCTGGCATCCCTGAACAATCTGGGAAATACTCGGGACTGCGTGCAGAGCTGCCCAGGGAGCTCCAGATAGGGCGCCGCAGGGACGGGGCGGAACGCGGGGGTCCCTGCTGCGGGCCCAGCCGCCATCTTGCGGCCAGAGGGTCCGGGCGGGGAACTGGGCCAGCAGGGACTCAGGTCGGAAACCCGGGAGCGGAAAGGAGACCAGTCCCGCCGGTTACACAGCCCGCTCTCTCCTCTCGGGATGCCCCAACCCCGCACACTCACCCTTTCCCAGCTTTCAGGATGTCCTGGCATCTTAGCTGTGCGTCTCTCCCGACCTTCAGATCACAGGGCAACAGAGGCCGTCACATAGTCATCAAGAGCTCCCGAGGTGAAGAACTTAGAAGAGTGGAGACAGACCCCTACCTCTGGTGGGAGCGACAAAGGCCCCGCCAAATGGCGAAAACCACGCCCTCCTCTTCAACTGTGCGCTTGATTGGGCGGTTCCCGCGCCAGCGCCAATGATTGGATAAAGCACAGACACTCTCCCCATACCACCCCCAACCCCCGCCCTCCTCTCAGCATTAGTGCGTTTTATGAACAGAAAAACAGGCAGGCCAGGCGCAGTGGCTCACGCCTGTAATCCCAGCACCTTGGGAGGCCGAGGCGGGTGGGTCACAAGGTCAGGAGTTCAAGACCAGCCTGGCCAAAATGGTGAAACCCCGTCTCTACTAAAAATACGAAAATTAGCCGGGCGTGGTGGCAGGTGCTTGTAATCCCAGCTACTGGGGAGGCTGAGGTAGGCGAATCACTTGAACCTGGGAGGCAGAGGTTGCAGGGAGCCAAGATCGTGCCACTGCACTCCAGCCTGGGCAACAGAGGGAGGCTTTGTCTCAAAAAGAAAAGAAAAGAAAAACAGGCTAAAGTAGGTAGGGTAAAATGCACAGGGAATTACAGCTAATTAAGAAGTGAATTGAGACTTAAAATGCACTTGCTCTTTCCCTTGCCTGCGTCTGCTTGTATAATGCATCTTATTTGCTACTTAAGGGTAAGAAAAGATCATTTGGATTTTTTTTTTTTTTTTTTTTTTGTTTCTGGGACTAAATTTTCTTTCTTTTTCCCGGGTGCAATGGTGAGGTCTTGGCTCACTGCAACCTCTGCCTCCCGGGTTCAAATGATTCTCCTGCCTCAACCTCCCAAGTAGCTGGGATTACCCCGAGTAACTGGGATTACAGACATATGCCACCATGCCCGACTACTTTTGTATTTTTAGTAGAGACAGGGTTTCACCATGTTACCCAGGCTGGTCTTGAACTCCTGACACCACGCTACTCTGAACTCGTGACCGCCCGCCGGAGTCTCCCAGAGTGCTGGGATTACAGGCGTGAGCCACCACGACCGGCCCTTTTGGACATTTTTTTAACAACTTTTTAATCATTTTGATAATGCAGGAAAGACCTTCATCCCATCCCTGAGCCCCTTTCTCACCATGCTGTACCACACTGCTGACCACATCGTGGGATGTCCATTAGGAATGGGGCTGGGGTGGGGGGCAGCCGAGGCTGAGAATGGTTAAGCAAGAATTATGTTACCCAAATTTGTTCATCTTAGAAAGCCTCCTCTATCGTTCCGTGTGAAGTGGCTATTCCAGGGTAACTGTGCCCTGACTGCACTGCATCTCAGTCTGACTTCTCTTTTTTAAAATCACTGGATTACTCTCACTAACAGGGTATATCATTTTCTATTTGAAAATGGCCAACAGTCCTTTGTGGGCATCCTGATTTGATTTGCTAGTTTAGACCCTGGAGATAGAGGTGAGGAAATATTGGGCCACATCAGAATACCTTATTCTCACTTAGAGGATATATAGGAATTTCTTAATATCTAACAGTTTTCTCAATAGAAAAAAATTTAACAATGATAGCTTACAAGGCAGAAAGGGGACACAGATGACACAGTCTTAGAAGTTTAATTTGGTCATAATTTTTTTTGTTTTGCTTTGTTTTTGGAGACAAGGTAAGGGTAAGGAAAGATCTTTTGGATTTTTTTTTTTTTTTTTTTTTTTTTGAGACCGAGTTTCACACTTATTGCCCAGGCTGGAGTGCAATGGTGCAATCTTGGCTCACTGCAACCTCTGCCTCCCGGGTTCAAATGATTTTCTAGTGCCCAGGCTGCAGTGCAGTGGCACAACCATAGCTCATAATTGGGTTGTAATAGTTCTTATAAAAATATTTTTGGCTGGGTTTGATGGCAAACACCTGTAATCCAAACACTTTCGAAGACCATGGTGGAATGATTGCTTAAGTCCAGGAGCTCAAGACCAGTCTAGGCAACGTAGTGAGACTCGGTTTCTAGAATAATTTTAAAAATTGGCCTTGTGTGATGTTGCATGCCTATAGTCCCAGCTGCTTGAGAGGCTGAAGTGGAAGGATCACTGGAGGTTGAGGCTGCAGTGACCCATCATTTGGCCACTGCATTCCAGCCTGGGTGACAGAGTGACACCTGTATGTGTACACACACACACACAAACATATACATACACCCACACACACACACATGCATATACATATATATACATATATGCATGTGTGTGTGTGTGGGTGTATGTATATAATCAAAATAATATGTATGTCGAAAGAAATTCAAGCACAGAAGAAAAATAAAAGACCATGGTGGGGAATGTCATAAAAGGTGAGTGTGACTCCTACAGCTCAGTGAGGCTTGGTTTCCATCTTAAGGAACTGCCCTCCCACACTGAAACCACAACCCAGCACATGCCAATTCTCACACTATTTATAGTTTGCCCAAAAGCAACAGAAGGAGGTCAGCATCATCATTTGTGCCATGGAAGTCTATTCCCCACTGAGACCTTTTAAAAATGTTATTGTCTTAAACCCTCTTCCTTCTAATAAAGTCTATACAAATACATACATAGAAGCCTGAAACTACTATAAATAAAATATCGGGGGTTTTTTTTGGCCAGATGCGGAGACTCATGTCTGTAATCTCAGCACTTTGGGAGGCCGAGGAGGGCGGATCAGCTGAGGTCGGGAGTTTGAGACCAGCCTGGCCAACATGGAGAAACTCCTTCTCTACTAAAAATACAAAATGAGCTGGCTGTGGTGGTGCATGCCAGTAATCCCAGCTACTCAGGAGGCTGAGGCAGGAGAATTGCTTGAGCACAGGAGGCAGAGGTTGCAGTGAACTGAGATTGTGCCATTGCACTCCAGCCTGGGTAACAAGAGCAAAACTCCGTCTCAAAAAAAAAAAAAAAAATTAGGTTTTAAAATTCCCATAAACAAACAAGCACACACAAAAACAGCCATTTTGATTGAGGAGATAGTGGGATGGAGGGGGTTAGGAGGCTGCTCACATCACCTCCAGGCCCCATGTGGAGGAGGGGATGGAGTCTAGGAAGACCCTGGCTAGTCACTTGTTCTGACTGGGCTTTCCCCCCTGCTCCACACTTCGTTAACCATTTCCTGGGAAGAGCTTAGGAACCTCTTGTGCCCTAGTGAGGAAGGGCCTCCCCTCACAGGGTGTTGGCGAGGAGGCATTCTGAGACTCTGTGAGAAGCTAGCACAGTGCTTGACAAGTACCTGTGGGAACTGTCCTCCTCTGTAACTATCATGTGGCCTTGGAGTGTTCAGATGGCCTGGCCTGGCCTGGGGCTTGGCGGAGCTGTTTGAGGGTCAACTGCTTTAGCTTCCACTTTCTCCTCAAACAAAGTGGCTGCTTTTGTGTCTGTTTGTTTATTTTGGTTTTTAAAATCCTCATCTACAAATAGAAAGTGCAGCCGGAGGTGCCAAGGCTCAGGGTCTAGAGCTGTGTCACTTGGACTTCCTTGCTGGCTTGTGGCCAGGTGAACTCTGGGTGTGAGATGATTCCCACCCTGGATCTACAATCCCCACCACCTCTCCCCAGGCCCTGAGAAACCAACACAAGGCAGTGCTAAAGAGCAGGTGAGTGACGGGCATCAAGCCCATTCAGGAAGATTTCAATGCTCTCTGGGCTGAGGCTGTCGGCTGTAGGGACTATGTCTGCCTTGGCTTGTCATGGCCTCACCCACAGATGTGCCTGCCCTGTGCTGTTTCTCCAGCAGCCAGCGATCCATGGCCCTGAGCCTCTTGTACCATGCCTGCTTCTTCATGTTGATCATGTTTTTTTTAAAAAAAAATTCTTGACATGGCACTGCTGGATATGAGTGCTGGAAAGGGGGAGGCACCTTTGTCCTAGGGAATTGGGAGCTAACCAGATCCCTCCTGAGTGCCCCCCAGAACAAGTGGGGAGTGGTCCTGCACTAAATGATGCCCCCCAAATATGTATTTGCACTGGCTCAATGAATACACAATGCAGAGGCCTAAATGAAAACACATGAATGGCATATGTGGCCATCAGCTTGCTGCTGGGAAACAAGTGCTTCTCATTCTCCCCAGCAAGTGTGGAATGTGTCCATGCCCTTGAGTGTATAGACCTGGCCTTCTTAACTTGTACACAACTGCAGGTCTGTTCTGAGTGAATGACGTGCAGATGAGATTTCTCAAGTCATTTGTATGTTTGACATTGTGGCTGCTGCTTTTGGTGCCACTACCCCCAGGCCCCAACCTGGCTTAAAGTCCAGGCTTTAGGTCAAAAAGACGGAGGGCTTCCTGTGTTCTGGGATGGGAAGTTGCAGATCTCTGGTAGGACTAGGGGTTGGGGTACACTTAAGTTTTGTGCAGGATGTGAGCTGCAGTGGTTTTATTAATTGTGACTGGCCTGGCCTGGTTGTAGCTCTGGGTGGGGAGAAGGAATTAGCAGTGGCGTTTCCCCAGATATCCATGTGCCCAGCCCTGGCCTTCCTGCCCTCAGGCCCGGAAGTAAGCACCACCACAGACTGATTTGCCTCCCTACTCCTTGTACCCCAGATGGGAATACCTTGAAGGCTACAATCTGAATGTATTATTCTCCCCATTTTAACTAGACCTGCCTAACACACGATGAGGGAGTGAGGGCAGGATGGGTGGGGGACCTGGGGAGAACCAGAGTGGAATCATAAATCCCTAGGAAAAGTTAAAGTGCAGAAGTGGTGGTTACCTCTCCATGAAGCCCAGCTCCCTACGTGATTCTTGCCACACAGCCCCTCCTACAGACACCGGCTCTGGGGGTGGTTGGGGATCCCTACAGGCCCGGGCTGCTCTCTGTCCCCACCTGCCCATGCTCCTTCTCTGTTTTGTTATTGTTGCTGTTGTTTGTTTTGTTTTGTTTTGTTTTTCAGATGGCAGTTTCATTGTTATTTCCCAGGCTGGAGTACAATGGTGCAATTTCAGCTCACAGCAACTTCTACCTCCTGGGTTCAAATGATTCTCCCGAGTAGCTGGGATTACAGGTGCACACCACCACGCATGGCTAATTTTTGAATTTTTAGTAGAGAAGGGGTTTTGCCATGTTGACCAGGCTCATCTCAAACTCCTGACCTCAGGTGATCGGCCTGCCTCAGCCTCCCAAAGTGCTGAGATTACAGCCATGAGCCACCACACCCGGCCCCTATGCTCCTCTTTGCCTGCTGTGAGGGCCCTAATGTGAAGGAGAAGGCAGGTCCTCAGCCCTAGGTATAGCTGAATGTCTTTTGGAGTGTTTGAAGCATACTTTATGTCTTAGAAATTCTAAAAAGTAAAATGAATTCCAATAGTAATGTCTGTTAGTTTTCTTGAGTCAACTGGAAGAGGATTTTTCACCTGAAATTTTTAAATGACACCCAAGGAGAGCCACCAGTGTCTTGGCCATGGAAACCTCCTACGTGCTTCCTGCCCCCAGTTTGATTTGCAGCCTTGTGATTGTGTTGTTCTGAACATACTTTCCTCTGGTGAATATGGTTTACATGGTTAACACCACTTCATGAGAGGGGGCATCATGTAGAGCTGAGAATGGATTGTCTTTAGTTACCACTGTGCCTCTTTGTTACCTGAGAGGCCCATTTTTCCTGGCTGATTCCATAAGTGTGTTAGTGTTGTCAGACACCTCTGGACAACTCGAATGACAAAGGGCTGTTGTTTTATAAAGGAAACAAAGGCTTTAGATGTGAAATCCTTCTTTTCTTTTTCCCTTCTTTTAGGTGAAATACTTCAATTTCTTTTTAAGGGTAAACAGTGGTATCTTAGCAGGTTAGAGTGCAAATTGGCATGTGCTAGGTTGTGGTTTCAGTGTGGACGGCCAGTTCCCATGATGGAAAACCAGGTCTCACTGAATTGCAGGAGCCACACTTTCTCTCTTTCATATCCCCCACCGTGTGTGTGTGTGTGTACACATACAGGTCTCACTCTGTCACCCAAGCTGGAGTGCAGTGGCTGAATGCTGGGTCACTGCAGCTTCAAATTTTTAGTCTGAAGTGATCCTGCCACCTCAGCCTCCCCAGTAGCTGGGACCATAGGCATGCACCAGCCTGGCTGGATCTTTTTTTTTTTTTTTTTTGGTATTTTTTTAAAGTAGAGACAGAGCATTGTCATGTTGGGTAGGCTGGTCTTCAACTCCTGAGCTCAAGAAATCCGCTCGCATTGGCTTCCCAATGTACTGCAATTACAGATACGAACCACTGTATCCAGACTAGTTTTATTATCTGATTACACAAGTGTATTTCTTCATAATTCACTGAGCTTTACTTGAATGAAGAATTTGTGCATGTATTTCTCTATGCATGTTACATATCAATAAAAAATTACGTAGTACATATTAGCACAAAATGCTAACTCACTATCTCAAAATAACAGCAGTATTTTTTTTTTTGCTTGTTTCATGGTGAGACACACTCACTCAGAACATGATCATACTTCTCTGCTATCATGACGCCCTTACTTCACAGTTTTTTATGGCTCTACAAACAATAGAAATAAAGAAAGGGGTCTCTTATGTGCACTTACGGGGTATACTTAAATGTAGAGAATTTTGCAGCCAACATTACATATGAAAAAACTTATACCTTGATAGATAAAAGATGAATGGGCAGTGTGGATGAAAAATTTTTAGGGGATATTTGTTCCCTCACAATATCAGAAACAGAATATTGGTCCACTGCTCTTAACTTACTTCATAAGTTAAAGACAACTTTTTCACAATAAGTTAAGCAGCATTGCCAGGATGCCCTTACTCTTCTGAATGGCCATCATTTATATCATTGCTTTCCATGGTATAGAGTAAATGAGGCAATGGTTAGAAATGTATCCTCCCTAATAGGCCTGTATGGCGGATTATACTGTAAAGGCTATGGTTACACAATAGATTTTAAATTTACTTACTAAAGTTGTGCTAAATAATATTATCTCTTTAAATTACTTATCAGATGAACAGAAAAGTACCTGGGAACTTGCTAACACTAGTAGTTGCACTTGGAGAAGTACATCGGGTAGGCTCCCTGAGCCTACTCTGCATCCACAGAGATGCAGTTGTAGAGGATTAATGAACAGTGTGCTTGGTTGAAATGAGTAGAGCACTTATCTAGCTAACTATTTGACCTATTTAATTTTAATTGGTTGTTCATGGGGACCCTGGCTAAAAAGCATGCTTCAAACTTGGTATCATCTTCCTGATAGTTAAAATAGTCGTATCTTCCTACTTCACTGTATTCTCTCAAAAGTTATAAATGTTTGCATGTGGTTATCTCTAGAATGTCAAATGGTCTCTTTTAAACCAGAATGACAGAAACTCAAAGACATATGTGACTATGAAGACACCATCACCTATAAATGACATGATAAGGACAAAAACCCAAAATAGGCCGGGCACGGTGGCTTACACCTGTAACCTTAGCACTTTGGGAAACTGAGGTGGGTGGATCATGAGGTCAGGAGTTTGAGACAAGCCTGGCCAACATAGTGAAACCCTATCTCTACTAAAAATAGAAAAATTGGCCTGGCACAGTGGCTCAGGCCTGTAATCCTAGCACTTTGGGAGGCCAAGGTGGGAGGATCATGAGGTCAGGAGATGGAGACCATCCTGGCTAACATGGTGAAAACCTGTCCACACTAAAAATACAAAAATTTAGCCATGCATGGTGGCACAGGCCTGTAGTCCCAGCTACTCGGAAGGCTGAGGCAGGAGAATCGCTTGAACCCGGGAGGCAGAGGTAGCAGTGAGCCGAGATAGTGCCACTGCACTCCAGCCTGGACAACAAACTGAGATTTCATCTAAAAAAAAAACAAAAAAAGAAAAATATAATGGAAACAGAGTGGGACTAGAGCCCTGAGTTTTGGTCACACCATGACCTATGTAAGAACTTAAACAAATGGGGTGATTTTTTTTTCTTTCCTTTTTTTTTTTTTTTTTGAGATGGAGTCTCACTGTGTTGCCCAGACTGGAGTGCAGTGGCACGATCTGGGCTCACTGCAACCTCTGCCTCCCAGGTTCAAGAGATTCTTCTGCCTCAGCCTCCCAAGTAGCTGGGACTATAGGTGTGTGCCATCACACCCGGCTAATTTTTGTGTTTTTACTAGAGACAGAGTTTCACCATATTGGCCAGACTGGTCTTGATCTCCTGACCTTTTGATCCGCCAGCCTCGGCCTCCCAAAGTCCTGTGATTACAGACCAGAGCCACTGTGCCCGGCCTGGAGTGAATTTTTTAAACAAAATTATTTATGGTCATCATCTAGACTGAGCATGTGCACTTATCCCAAACAGACCAAAACAAAACAAAATGAGTCACTTATGCTGAAAGTGAGCTTATCAAACCTAAAATTTAAGAAAATAGGTAGATCTTAAAACAGACCAATTTTTCTTTGGGAGGCCAAGGTGAGCAGATCACCTGAGGTCAGGAGCCTGAGACCAGTCTGACCAACACGGAGAAACCCCTGTCTCTACTAAAAATACAGAATTAAGGCCGGGTGGCTCATGCCTGTAATCCCAGCACTTTGGAAGGCTGAGGCGGGTGGATCACCTGAGGTTGGGAGTTTGAGACCAGCCTGACCAACTTGGAGAAACTCCGTCTCTACTGAAAATACAAAATTAGCTGGGTGTGGTGGCAAACGCCTGGAATCCCAGCTACTTGGGAGGCTGAGGCAGGAGAATCACTTGAACCTGGGAGGCGGAGGTTGCAGTGAGAGGAGATCATGCCACTAAACTCCAGCTTGGGCAACAAGAGTGAGGAACTGTGTCTCAAAAAAAAAAAAAAAAAAAAAAGACCAGTTTTTGTTTTCTTCTGTAAATAGCAGATTTCAACACAAGGAGATCCCCTGTAGTCTAATCCTTTAAAAATAATAATAATAAAATAATAACCTGAAGTTCTTGCTTCCACTTTACAAAACCCACAGTTCTGCTATTTCACAGTGGGATTTGAGACTAAATAAGTTCATTTTTCATTTTGACACAGTGATATCAATGTCTAAATTTTGGTCTATCTCGGCCAGGTGTGGTGGCTCATGCCTGTAATCCCAGTACGTTAGGAGGCAAAAGCAAACAGATCACTTGAGGTCAGGAATTTGAGACCAGCCTGGGCAACATGGTAAAACCCCGTCTCTACTAAAAATACAAAAATTAGCTGAGCGTGGTGGCACACACCTATAGTCCCAGCTACTTGGGTGGCTGAGGCGGGAGAATTGCTTGAACCTGTGAAGTGGAGGCTGCAGTAAGCTGAGATAGCGCCACTGCACTCCAGCCTGATGACAGAGCAAAACTCTGTCTCAAAAAGAAAAAAAAAAAAGTTTTGGGCTGTGACCGTAGGGAAAAATTGTTAAATTAATTATACCCTAAAGCTGCCCCCTTTCCTGTTTAATTTTAGTCAATAGTTTTTGTTTGTTTGTTTTACACAGTAAACTGAAACCTAACTGGATATGTGAATAGACTGTATCCATTCTTGTACCAACCACTGTGGTTTGGTCAATAAAAGGATGTCAACTGTTCAAACCATGTTCAAATAAGGCAAACCTCAAGCTGTGATCAATCTGGCCGTTTCTGTACCTCACTTCCATTTTCTGTATGTCACTTTGCTTTGTCTGTCCGTAAGTCTTTGTCCACCACGTGGCTACGCTGAAATGTCCCTGAGCCTACTCTAGATTCACAGGCTACTCTATTTGCAAATCACTCTTTGTTCAATTAAAGTCTGTTGAATTTAATTTCTCTAAAGTTTATTTTTTATTTAAAAATTTTTCCAGGTCGGGTATGGTGGCTCATGCCTGTAATCCCAGCACTATGGGAGGATGAGGCGGGTGGATGATAAGGTCAGGAGTTCAAGATCAACCTGGCCAATATGGTGAAGCCCTGTCTCTACTAAAAATACAAAACTTAGCAGGACATGGTGGCATGCACCTGTAATCCCAGCTATTCTGGAGGCTGAGGCAGAAGAATCGCTTGAACCTGGGAGGCGGAGGTTGCAGTGAGCCAAGATTACGCCACTGCACTTCAGCCTGGGCTACAGAGCGAAGACTCTATTTCAAAAAAAATTTTAAAAATCCTAAAATTTTTTTCTATCATTAAAATGAATAATGTGTTTTTGGGCTTTAATTTTCTAAACTCATCCCTCATCTATTTTCTCAAATTATTTCGTCCTTTCAAAATGTTTCTGCATTTTTTTTTTTTTTTTTTTTTTTTGAGACAGAGTCTCACTCTGTCTCCCGGACTGGAGTACAGTGGTCTCATCTCGGCTCACTGCAACATCTGCCTCCTGGGTTCAAGCCTCCGTCTCCAGGATCAAGCGATTCTCCTGCGTCAGCCTCCTGAGTAGCTGAGACTACAGGCATGCACCACCACGCCCGGCTAATTTTTTCTATTTTAGTAGGGACAGTGTTTCACCATGTTTCCCAAGGTTGTCTCAAACTCCTGAGCTCCGGCAATCTGCCTGCCTTGGCCTCCCAAAGTGCTAGGATTACAGGCGCGTGAGCCACTGTGCCCAGTAAATTTTTTTTTTTTTTTTTTTTTTTAATGACACAGAGTCTTGCTCTGTCACTCAGGCTGGAGTACAGTGGCGGGATATTAGGTTACCTCTGTCTTCCAGGTTCAAGCAATTCTCCTGCCTCAGCCTCCTCAGTAGCTGGGACTACCCGCGCGTGCCACTATGTCCAGCTAATTTTCTATTTTTAGTAGAGATGGCATTTCACCATGTTGGCCTGGATGATCTCGATCTCTTGACCTCATGATTCACCCACCTTGGCCTCCCAAAGTGCTGGGATTACAGGCATGAGCCACCGCACCCAGTTGTTTTGTTGTTGTTGTTTTGTTTTGTTTTGTTTTTAAATCCGGAGTCTCGCTCTGTCATCCAGGCTGGAGTGCAGTGGCATGAACTCAGCTTACTGCAACCTCTACCTCCCGGGTTCAGGCAATTCACCTGCCTCAGCCTCTCGAGTAGCTGGGATTACAGGCATATGCCACCATACCTGACTAAGTTTGCTGTATTTTTAGTAGAGACGGGATTTCACTATATTGGCCGGGCTGGTCTGGGTCTTCTGACCTTGTAATGTGCTCACCTCAGCCTCCCGAAGTGCTGGGATTACAGGCATGAGCCCCTGTGCCCAGCTGAACAAGTTTCTTGAGGTGAAATAGTTGTATAAACCACATATGCAAAAAGGCAGAATGATAGTGATTTCAAAAATTGTAGCAATTTTTTTTTTTTTTTTTTTTTTGAGACACAGTTTCACTCTTCTTGCCCAGGCTGGAGTGCAGAGGCACGATCTTGGCATCTTGGCTCGCTGCAACCTCTACCTTCTGGGTCCAGGTGATTCTTCTGCCTCAGCTTCCTGAGTAGCTAGGATTCCAGGCAGCCACCGTCACACCCAACCAATTTTTTTTGCATTTTTAGCAGAGACAGGGTTTTAACATGTTGGTCAGGCTGATCTTGAACTCCTAACCTCTAGTAATCCACCCACCTCAGCCTCCCAAAGTGCTGGGATTGCAGGCATGAGCCACCCTGCCTGGCTGCAATTTTTTATCTTTTTTTTTTTTTTTTTTTTTTTGAGATGGAGTTTTGCTCTTTTTGCCCAGGCTGGAGAGCAATGGTGCAATCTTGGCTCACTGCAACTTCTGCCTCCAAGGTTCAAGTGATTCTCCTGCCTGAGCCTCCTAAGTAGCTGGGATTACAGGCACGCACCACGATGCCTGGCTAATTTTGTATTTTTAGTAGAGCTGGGATTTCTCTATGTTGGTTAGGCTGGTCTCGAACTCCTGACCTCAGGTAATCTGCCCCGTCACTCAGTCTCCCAAAATACTGGGATTACTCCTGACCTCAGGTAATCTGCCCCCCACTCAGTCTCCCAAAATACTGGGATTACAGGCATGAGTCACCACACCTGGCCCTTTTTGTCTCTTTTATATTCATTTCCCAATGCTTTTACAGCTCTTCCCACTGAAATACAGAATCTAGTTTCCAAACCATATATCTGGCTGGCCTTATTTGCTCAGGGCAATGGAAATCTGTGAATATGACAGTGGGCTAGTTTGGGGCTTAGGCTCAAAAGGTTTCGAATGCTCCTGTTTTTCTTTCAGAATGCTGCTGTCTCCATGAGTAAAGCCCATGTTAGACAGATGGAGGATAAGGTAACATGAGAAGGAGAAGCAAGGTGCCCCCGTTGACAGCCCCAGAAGCAGATGCTCACTGTCAGAAGTACAGCTGCCTAGTCAACAAGCAGCTGATGATACATGTCTGAAGGAGCTCAGCTGAGACCAAAAGAATGGTCCCACTGAGCCCAGCCTAAATGGCTGACCATTTCAATTATGAGCCAAAAAGTTTTGGATGGTTTGTTATGCTGCGGTAGCCGATACATGCACCCGGTGCAGATAGGATGCCAGGATTCAATGACAGGTTGGTTATTAGTTACCTTCTAACAGTGGGCACCCTAAAAGTTTTGATTTTTTCCCCTAATTTAAAGTTGGATGCCTTGTGAAATAATGTTGAGTAATGAAAAAATACATGCAGACATATACGCATGTAATTGGTCCTAATACTCACATAGTCACCCACACCATAGGAAAAACAAATGACTGCAGCCTGACAATTAGGGCCAAGGCCAAATAGCAGAATAAGTTTGCCTTAACCTATTTTCTTTATATCTAAACATTGGAAATCAAGACTGTGGACAGATCTGAAAACAGAGTTTTCTTCTCGTTTGGCCCCAGCATTTTTTGTTCACTGGAAGAAAGATGGACAACAGGTAGCCAGCAGTGGTCTGCCTGTGGTTATTTTATTCTCGTTACCTTCTGCCTTTTCTATGGCCATTATCTGTTTCACCTTTTTAACTGAAGAAGTTGTTGGTAGGTAGAGGCCTCCCCTGTGGCAGAAAAGGGATGTCCCTTTACCTCCACTGACATTGAAGCTATACTTCAACGTGGCAGCTATTGGCCATGTGTGGCTACTGGGTGCCTGGAATGTTCCTGCTTTGAACTGCAATGTGCTAAAAAGGTAAAATACAGAGTTGGTTTCCAAAGTTGAGTTCCAAATATATATACTTTATTAATGAATATTGCTCACATATTAAAATAATAATATTTTGAGAGCTGGGCGTGGTGGCTCACACCTGTAATCCTAGCACTTTGGGAGGCCAAGGTGATCAGGGTGGATCACCTGAGGTCAGGGGTTCGAGACCAGCCTGGCCAACATGGTGAAACACCATCTCTAGTAAAAATACAAAAACATTAGCAGGGCGTTGAGGCAGGCACCTGTAATTCCAGCTACTCAGGAGGCTGAGGCAGGAGAATCATTTTAACCTGGAAGGCGAAGGTTGCAGCAAACCAAGATCCTGCCACTGCACTCCAGCCTAGGCGACAGAACAAGGCTCTGACTCAGAAAAAAATAAAATAGAAATTATTGGCATCAGCTGGGCACGGTGGCTCTTGCCTGTAATCCTAGCATTTTGGGAGGCCAAGGTGGGCAGATCACTTGAGACCAGGAGTTTAAGACCACCCCGGCCAACATGGTAAAAGCCCGTCTCTACCAAAAATAAAAAAATTAGCCAGGTGTGGTCATAGGCGCCTGTAATCCCAGCTACTCTGGAGGCTGAGGCAGGAGAATGGCTTGAACCCAGGAGGCAAAGGTTTCAGTGAGCCAAGATCGCGCCACTGCATTCCAGCCTGGGGAACAGAGCAAGACTCCATCTCAAAGAGAAAAAAGAAAAATGTATGGGAGTCACTGCAAAAATATTAAAGAATTAAATGAAAGTGTTGTTCAAAAATTGTAGTTCGTGGTCAATGAGAGGAGCTTGAAGGGAAGACTGTGTTTTTTTCCCTGACCTCAAGTGATCCACCCGCATCGGCCTCCCAAGGTGCTGGGATTACAGGCATGAGCCACCTCCCCCAGCCAGAAATACTTTTTTTAAGATGCATGATGCAAAAACTTAAATTCAATAATTGGTTAGTTACAGTTACATAGTTTCTTACTTTTTACCTGGAGCGTAAAAATTTTCTGGTTATGTAGTCAGAGCTTAATTGACAGTTTGTAGTTGGTTAAGCCTAAATTTTGTTTCTCTTGATGCAGTAATTTACCAAAGAAAGCATGTCAGTTAGATTTTTTTAAAGTAGGAATTCAAGGATTAGAGCTACCTCAGTGGAATTGCCTGCCACTTAAATATTTTCAGACTCCACAGGGGACTGATATTTTCCTGCATTTTTCACAGGTGTCCCAAGCAGCTTCTCAAGTCTACCCCTTTCCCCCGATTCTTCCAGCCTAACTCTGGCTTACAATAATATACTCAATTAACAGCTGCTTCTGACTATTCCAAATGTCAACTTCCTCTCTCTAATTCTCTATTAACTATTTGTCTTTCAGTGTACATTTTTGATACCATATTTTAATTAATCATTTTTTGACAAAGCATTGAATAGCACATTTAAAGAGATTTGTTTCTGTTTGTAAATATCTCCTGTGAGAAGAAACCAAAGCATAATCCCCCGATACTGTATTGTGGAAAAAAAAAAAGGGAAAAGAAAAGAAAAGAAAAATCTCTGTGCCTCTTTTTCTTTTATCGTCCCTAGGCACAGGGATCTTATAAGAATGTTTTGGGGTCAAGGTTTTTGTGGCTTTTTTGGAAGCTTTATTGGGTGATGTGTTCTCAGGCACCCTGGGTTTCACTATTGTCTGTGAATAAACCAATATACCTGCCATGACTATGTCTGCTAGAGTGTCTAGTGAATATCAGCTCCTAAGTCATTTTCTCCCATAGGACAACCTGAGATACAGAGTGTAGCCTCTCAAGGGAGCAGTCAGTTGAATGCTTGATGCTGAGAGGAGTTTCCTTTGGAAAGCTAACCCCCTGAGACATTTAAGATTGTCTTCACTTGGGCTGGGTGCGGTTGCTCACACCTGTAATCCCAGCATTTAGGGAGGCTGAGGTGGGCAGATCACCCAAGGTCAGGAGTTTGAAACCAGCCTGGCCAATGTGGTGAAACCCCATCTCTACTAAATATACAAAAATTAGCTGGGTGTGGTGGCGCATGCTTGTAATCCCAGCAACTTGGGAAGCTGAGGCTGGAGAATTCCTTGAACCTGGGAGGCAGAGTTTGCAGCAAGCTGAGATTGTGCTGCTGCACTCTAGCCTGGGTGACAAGAGTGAAAACTGCATCTCAGAAAAAAACAAAAAAAAAAAAAAAGAGATTGTCTTCACTCGACTCAGCTTCCATTTCTTGAAAGTTCATTGCTGGTCAGCCAATCCAATGCTGGTATTGAGGGGAAAACAGACATAATTTCTGCACCCTGGATTCTCTAAGTTTTGTGAGAAAAAAAATAGTAGCCCTAAAAATAGAAAATAAAAACCTGACCCCAGTGAGATTGTGCAAGAACTTGCGAAGTAAAGTGTACTTGGGGAACTCATGGGGCATAGTGTAGTGTCTCCTGAGAGGGTGGTCACTGAGCCCTCAAGTGAGCAAGATGGGATGGGAGAATCTCTCAAGTGACTGGATGGCCTGACTTGACACATGAGTGAGACATACCTGTGTTCTAACCAGCACTGCCACTCCCTGGGTTTGTCATCTTGAAAAGATTTATTCACTTACATTAACATCAGTTTTTTAACTATAAATTGCACATTATTAGTAGAGCTTGAAATGTAAAGTATTTACAAGGGCCTAAAGCAGATGAGTTTCAGAAGAATCTAATCATATATTTCTTTGGTTTAAAATTCTCATTTTACCTCTTTCTTTTTATCTTTCTTCCTTTTTTTTTTTTTTTTTCCTTTTTAGAGATGGAGTCTCACTCTGTTGCCCAGGCTGGAGTGCCGGGGCATGATCTGGCTCACGGCAACCTCCGCCTCCCAAGTTCAAGCGATTCTCCTGCCTCAGCCTCTGGAGTAGGTGGGATTACAGGCACCTGCCACCATGCCAGCTAATTTTTGTATTTTTTTTAGTGGAGACAGGGTTTAGGCATGTGGGCCAGGCTGGTCTCCTGACCTCGAGTGATCCATCCATCAACCTCCCAAAGTGCTGGAATTACAAGTGTGAACCACTGCACCCAACCTATTTTTTTGTTTTGTTTTTGAGATGAAGTCTCGCTGTGTTACCCAAGCTGGAGTGCAGTGGGGTGATCTCGGCTCACTGTAATCTCCACTTCCCAGGTTCAAGCGATTCTCCTGTTTCAGCCCCCTGAGTAGCTGGGATTACAGGTACCCACCACCACACCCGGCTAATTTTTGTATTTTTAGTAGAGATGGGGTTTCACCATGTTGGTCAGGCTCGTCTTGAACTCCTGATCTCAGGTGATCTGCCCACCCCTACCTCCTAAAGTGCTGGGATTACAGGTGTGAGCCACAGCATCTGGCCTCACCCGACTAATTTTTTGTTTTTAGTAGAGATGGGGTTTTGCCATGTGGACCAGGCTGGTCCCAAACTTCTGACCTCAGGTGATCCGTTTGCCTCAACTTCCCAGATTGCTGGGATTACAGGTATGAGCCATGGTGCCTGGCCTAAAAATTCTCATTTACCTTTTTCTTTCCCAGGGTGAGTTTAGAAATTTTCTCAGGTGTATTTTTTATGGCTAAGTGATTTCCAACCGAATTCCAAGGCATACCTATTAGAATGCTAGCTACCAAGGATAAAAATAAGGGAAATCTTTCTTCCATTTTAGCTGCAGGAAATAAATAGGTTTAGACAAGAAAATGTGGTAGATAACTAGTGAGTCACATCGATTCATTAAAACATCAGTTTCTCTTTCTACAGGGTAAATTCATGATGTTCATATTTTTGTTCTATATCCTGTGATTTTTATTTCTGAGTTTTATGCTAAATTTTATGAGATGAAACTTCAGGCTGGGTGCAGTGTCTCACAGCTGTAATCCTAGCACTTGGGGAGGCGGATATGGGAAGATTGCCTGAGCGCAGGAGTTCAAGACCAACCTGGTTAACATGGTGAAACCCCATCTCTACTAAAATACAAAAACATTAGCCGGGCATGGCAACATGTGTCTGTAGTGCCATCTACTTGGGAGGCTGAGGCAGGAGAATTGCTTGAACTCAGGAGGTGGAGGTTGCAGTGAGCTGAGTTTGCACCACTGCACTCCAGCCTGGGTGACAGAGCGAGATTCCGTCTCCAAAAACAAACAAACAAAAACTTGGTACCTCCTGGAAGTGTTCTTATATTACTAATTGTTTACTACATGATTTTTCATGAAAATAGTATAATAATACATTTATTGTCTGAAGAGAATGGATAATTTTGCTATCCTTGTTGAGGTATGAAATATAAGTACCTTAAAATTTCCTTTTTTTGCATGAACATTGTGTTTGAGTAACTTTGCTGGATTTTTCAAACCCTTACTTTCAAAAGCCAAGTGAGTGGCTGGGCGCAGTGGCTCGTGCCAGTAATCCCAGCACTTTGAGAGGCCTAGGCAGGTGTATCACCTGAGGTCAGGAGTTCGAGACCAGCCTGACCAACACGGTGAAATCCTGTCTCTACTAAAAATACAAAAATTAGCTGGGCGTGGTGGCAGGCACCTAAAATCCCAGCTACTTGGGGGCTGCTGCAGGAGGGGAATCGCTTGAACCCAGGAAGTGGAGGTTGCAGTGAGCCGAGACTGTGCCATTGCACTGCAGCGTGGGCAACAAGAGCGAAACTCCTTAAAACACAAACAAACAAATAACAACAACCACACACACAAACAAACAAACAAAAACAAAAAAAGAAAAACAAGTAACTCTGATGTGGAAATTAAAGCTTGATCACAGTGACTCCAAGTTAAAGCTAATATTGAGCCTGCAAAATGAGTTTATTATAGGCCCAGTTAGTTTTTTTCTGGGGAGCCTGCCTTGCAGGTGTCCCAGCCTGCTCACCCCAACCATAGAAGAAACCTTTATAGCGAGAGAAGCTACAGAGCCCTGGAAAGATGGGGACCCTCAGGCAGATGCTGTTAAGATTAAGGTAGAAGGGGACTGGGAGGGTCTTACTGAAGATAAGGTTATTCTTGTTTTGAGACAGTTTCCAGACTTTATAAAGTAAAACAAAGTTAGATTTATGTTAAAAAAAAATTAAGTTCCAAAGGAGTATTGCAACAGGAGGAAGTACCAACTATAATCCTTAAAGCTTTAAAAATTACAAAGTTTAGGCAGGGAAGTGCTTTCTTTTATAGGAAGAAGCAAACAAGATTAGAAGGAAGGTGGGAGGGGAATGGCAAATGGAAGGTGAAAAAATCAGATTCTAGATCAGAGAATGTTTTAGCCTGAAGTCGTGCGTTCTTAGGAGAGACCTAAAATGGAGTTGTATATTGGCTTAGGCAGAGGGTAGCTCAAAGTTCAGGAGCCTGTGGGAAGGTGATAGACTTAAGTTACATTTTTGTTTTGTTTTGTTTTTGTTTTTGTTTTTGTTTTTGAGAGGGAGTCTCACTTTGTATGTGATGGTAACAGATAGTGACTTTATTTGAATGTTCTTGGTTTCTAATGGGTTGACAATATGTTCACCTGCTTATTAGACATTGCATCCCTTCTGTTGATTTTACTCATTTGTTTCTATGCATTTTTCATTATTTCCTTATCAATTAGTAGAAGTTATTTATATATGCTGGATACAAGATTTTTTCTCATAATCACATACACGTGTGTGTTTTTGTCTCATTTTTACTGTCTATTCATCGATCGTCTTGGTATTCATGATGAGAATAATCTCTTAACTGTAGTATAATTAAATTTTGCCATTACTTCTTTTTTAGTAAAGTGTTTTTTCTGATGAAGAAATATTTTGTTATTATAAAAATGGAGAGGTCTTCTTTCTTTGTTTTTTCTAATAATATCATTTTTATTGTGGTAAAACACATAACAGAAAATTTACCATTTTAATCATTTTAATTATACTATCCAATAGCATTAAGTACATTCATAATTTTGTGCAATATTCACCACTATCCATTTCCAAACTTTTTACAATTTCAAACAGACACTGTGTCCATTAAGCAACATTTTTCAATTTCACCCTCCTTTCAGCCATAAATAATCTCCGTTTTACTTTCTCTACCTTTGAACTTTCTCTTCTAAGTATGTACCTCATATTAGGGGAATCATCCAATATTTATTATTTTGTATTTGGCTTCCTTTACACAGTATAATATCATCTAAGTTCATCTGTGTTGTACTATGTATCAGCATTACAATTTTTTGAGGCAGAGTCTCATTCTGTCACCCAGGCTGGAATCATGACTCACTGCAGTCCCAACCTCCCCAGGCTCAAGTGATACTCCCCTGTGGCTGGGACTACAGGCACACACCATCAAACCAAGCAAAGTTTTGTAGTTTTTCTAGAGATGGGATTTTTCTATGTTGCCCAGGCTGGTCTCAAACTCCTAGGCTCAGGAGACCCTCTCATCTTGGCCTCCCAAAATTCTGGGATTATAAGCATGAGCCATCATGCCCATCAGCATTGTATTCATTTTAAGACTCCATATTTTGTACTGTAAATGATGCTGCTATAAAGAATGGTGTGAAAGTATCAGCTTAAGTCCCTGCTTTCAATTATTTTGGATAGACACCTGCAGTGGAATTGTTGGAACATACTGTAATTCTATTTAGAACTTTATGATAAACTGCCAAACTATTTTCCACAGTTGATAAACCATTTTGTATTATCACCAGCAATGCACCAGTGTTCCACTTCCTCCACATCCTAGCCAATACTTGTTATTTTTCATTTTTGTTGTTTTTGGGTTTTTTATATAACCACCCTAATAGGTGTAAAGCGGTATCTCATTGTGGTTTTGATCTGCATTTCCCTAATGACTGGTAATGCTGTGCATTTTTCGGTATACTTATTGACCCAATATAGATTCAAGTCCTCTGCCCTTTTATAAATGCTGTTGTTGAATGGTTTTGTTGTTGAGTTTTCAGAGTTCTTTATGTATTCTGCAATATCTTATGTACTTAATAAGATACATGATTTGAAAATCTTTTCTCCCATTCAGTGGTTGTCTTTTCACTCTGTTTTTCTTTCTTTCTTTTTTTTTTTCCAGAAAAGTTTTACATTTTTATTAAGTCCAGTGTATTTGTTTCCTATTTTGTTGCCTGTTCTTTTGGTGTCACAGTCAAGAAACCGTCTCCAAATTCTATGTCATAAGATTTTTGCTTATGGTTTTTTCTAGAAGTTTTTAAAGTTTTAACATTTTTAACTTTCATTCTGGGTTCAGGGGTACATGTGAAGGTTTGTTACATAGGTCAACATGTATCACAAGTGTTTGCTGTACAGATTATTTCATCACCCAGGTATTAAGCCCAGTACCCAATAGTAGTTATCTTTTCTGCTTCTCTCCCTCCTCCCACCCTCTACCCACAAATGGACCCCAGTGTCTGCTGTTTCCTTCTTTGTGTTCATAAGTTTTTATCATTTAACTCCCACTTGTAAGTGAGGACATGCAGTATTTGGTTTTCTGTTCTTGTATTAGTTTGCTGAGAATAATAGCCTCCAGCTCCATCCATATTCCCGCAAAATACAAAGTCTCATTCTTTTTTATGACAGCATAGTTTTCCATGGTGTATATAGACCACATTTTCTTTATCCAATTTGTCATTGATGATATTTAGGTTGACCATATCTTGTTATTGTGAATAGTGCTGGAATGAACATTTGAATGCATGGGTCTTTATGATCTTTATGGTAAAATAATGTACATTTCTCTGGATATATATGCAGTAATGGGATGGCTAGCAGAACTATCGAATGATAGTTCTTTTAGCTCCTTGAAAAATCACCTAACTGCTTCCACAATGGTTGAATTAATTTACATTCCCCCCAACAGTGTATAAGTGTTCCCTTTTCTCCACAACCTCGCCAGAATTTATTTTTTCACCCTTTAATTATCTCCATTCTGACTGGTATGAGATGGTATCTCATTGTGGTTTTGATTTTCATTTCTCTAATGATCAGTGATATTGAGATTTTAGTCATATGCTTGTTGAGGACATGTATGTCTTCTTTTAAGAAGAGTCTGCTTATGTTTTTTGCTCACTTTTTACTGGAGCTGTTTGTTTTTCTCTTGTCATTGCTGTGGTTGCAGCTGCTTGGGTGGGGGCTTACCTGGTGACCATCGTACCACTGTGTGTGCTGTGCATGTTGGGCTCTGTGCTGTTGGGGGTGGGAACCCCCAGGCACCTGTGGGGTGTCTGTGCTCCTCCCTGTGGGGGCGGTGTGCACGCCCTTGTGGTGAAATCTTCCAGCCCCTCTGAGAGTTTTGTCTCATTGCTGTCTCACTGGCTGGCCTGAGGCAACCCCTTCGGGGATGTGCTGTGCCAGGAGGGCCTCCCCCTTTGGGTGTCCCTCACCAAGGAACCTTGAAAAACTCTTAGCAGTGGATCACTCAGCTCATGCATTGATGAAGAACACAGCCAGCTATGAGAATTAATGTGAGTTGCAGGACACACTGATCATCACTTCAAATGCACTTGTGGCTCCGTTTTCCTCCCAGGGCTACACCTGTCTGAGGCATCACTTGCTGAGCAATCCTCCCGTGGAGAGGGGAGGGGGTACCTGTGGCCTCCAGGGGGTGCATGACTGGCAGTTCCCTTGCAGGGTTGGTTGGCCCCTCTGTCCTCCCAAGTACAGGCCTGGTGGTGCCCACCTCCTCTTCCATCGGCACCTTCCTCCCACCTCCCAACCATGCATGCAAGCCCTGCGAGGGACCACGTGGTGGGGGAAGGAGCCTTGGTTAGAGGGATCCCACTGCCTGTGAGAGGAAGGAAAAGAGAGTCGGCTGGGGCCGAGTTCCTGTGGCTGCCACAGTCCCAGTCCCCCTAGAGAGCTCCCTTGTACTGCAAGCGGTCCAGGGTTAGTCTGGGTCTGGGTAAAAGGTCCTGTGCTGTTGTACATTGGCGGCTGGGGGTGGGGGAAGGTTGTGGGGGTGGAAAGCGAGATTTCATCCAGGTCGCCACAGTTCACCGCCCGCCCGGGTGGCAGCCTGGTGTCCGGCCAACTGCTGCACCTCCCTGCACCCTCCTCCTCACCCTCCTCCTCACCCTCCTCCTCCTCCTCCTCCTCCTGTGTGCTTCTGGGACCAGAAGTCTGCCCTGCGTGACCCCCTCAGTCGGGCTCGAGGCCAAGCTGAGTGCTTGGCCTTGCCCCCGGTGGTGACCTATGGGACACCATGGTGGCATCCGCCATTGTGCGCTTACCTCTGATTCATGACTGTGCCGCCCGTGTGGCCCCCCTGAGCTTCTGCATTGGGGCGGGATGGAGTCACATCCTCAGCGCAGTCCTCTGGACGGTCAGCGTACTGTGTATTCCCCGCCCCTAGTTCTTGCTCCTCACTCCGGTCCTCTGGCTCTGGTGCGGCAGGGACACCATCAGCTAGCCCTTCTATCTCACATCCGCTCCCCTCCCTCACTGGGCCTGTCTCCCAACCCAGTGTCCAGGCTCGCGTCCTCCTTGCCTGCCCGTCCCTTTCTTTCCTCGGAGACATGACCTCAGGCTAGATGTGGCAACCTGCTGAATTTAAGCATATTAGTCAGTGGAGAAAATGGAACTAACCAGGAAGACCTTAGTAAAGGTAAGTGAACAGGCATCCCAGTGCCAAATCCCTGCCCCTTGGTGGGGTGAGGGAAATGTGGCGCATGGAAGACTCACTCACCAGTGCCACTTGTTGGGGCCCAAGTCCTGATTGAGGCAGCCAGCCTGTGGAAGGTGTGAGGCCATTAGCAGCCCCTGGCTGCCAGGCCTGGGTCTTCCCAGAGCCGGGTTGCTGGGAATGCAACCTCAAGCTGGTGGCAAACTCTATCTAAGGTTAAATACTGCAGGAGACCGCAATAGTCAACAAGTACTGTAAGGGAAAGTTAAAAAGAACTTTGAAGACGCAGTTCAAGAGGGCGTGAAACCGTTAACACTTACATGGGTGGGGGTCCCTGTAGTCTGATGGAGGATGCAAACCGGCAGTGGGTCAGGCTGTGCCAGTGATCTGGCGGATCTTTCCTGCCTTCTGTTCCTCCTGACCCCTCCAATTGCCCTCCCTCCCCGGTAACCCCTCCTCCTCCTTGGAGGTGGCAGGCCCCAGCGCGTGCAGGGGTGGGTCCGGGGTGGGGGAGAGGGGACTGTCCCCCAGCCGGGGAATGGCTGCCGCTGGGTGCATTTCCACTGTGATGCTGCGCCTTGACTGTCTCTGGGACGATGGGAAGGCCCGGCCGTGAAGGTGGCTCAGGGGGGCCCTGTCCTCCCTGTCCCTCAGGAGGGGTGTGGGGTGGATCCTCCCCCCGAGTGTTTCACCCCCCAGCAGTAGCACTCCTCAAATCCCGGGGCTGAAGGAGTGAGACCCGTTGCCGTGCTCTCTGCCTCCTGGCGCCCACCCCAGTGGGGTCCCCCTATGAGGAGGTCGCCCGTAGGGGCATAACAGCATCACTCTAGGGGACTGGGCCACCTCTCCCACGGTGTAACTGCTCTCCCATCCCCTCCCTGCCCCCAGAGAGTAGGCTGCATGGGAGGGTCTGGGGCTCACTGTGATGTGCTCCAGGCGGGTTGTGCTGTCGGGCCTGGGGGGTCTCTTCGTCCAGGCACTCATTTCAAAAGAACAGTGGAACCAGTGCACAAGGTAGGTGGTGCTGTCGGTTTCCCACAAGACCCATCTTGAAACATGATCCAAGGGGTCTAACATGTGTGCGAGTCAGGGGCTCGCATGAAAGCCATTGTGGGGCAATGAAGGTGAAGGCTGATCCGCTGGCTGGCTGAGGTGGGATCCGAGGCCTCTCCAGTTTGCCAAGGGTGCAACACCTTCAGCTTTCGCCCATTGCGCTGGGCTGGGCAGGTGGAGCATGAATGCATGTGTTAGGCACCAAAAGATGATAAACTATGCCTCGGCAGGGCGAAGCCAGAGGAAACTCTTGTGGGGGTCTGTAGTGGTCCTGACCTGCAAGTCGATCGTCTGATCTGGGTATAAGGGCAAAAGACTAATGGAACTATCTAGTAGCTGGTTCCCTCTGAAGGTTTCCTAGGGATAGCTGGTGCTCTCGCAAAAACCCCATGCCACGCAGTTATTTGGTAAAGCGAATGATTAGGGGTCTTGGAGTTGAAATGATCTCAACCAATTCTCAAACTTTAAATGGGTTAGAAGACCAGCTCAATGGCGTGGAGCCAGGTATGGAATGTGAGTGCCTAGTGGGCAACTTTTGGTAAGCAGAACTGGTACTGTGGGATGAATGAAATGCCATGTTAAGGTGCCTGATTCTGATGCCCATTAGACCCCAGAAAATGTGTTGGTTGATATAGACAGCAGGAGGGTGGGCATGGAAGTCAGAATCCGCTAAGGAGTGTTTAACAACAACGAATCAACTAGCCCTGAAAAATGGATAGTACTGAAACACTGGGCCCATACCTGGCTGTTGCCAGCAGTTGAGAGTGGATGGGAGTGGTGAGGGTGGTCACCCCCGCTGGAGCCCTGTGGATGCTGGGAGGGCTGCTGCGATGAGCCTTGAAGCCTTGGACGTGAGCCTGGGTGGAGCTGCTCCAGATGCAGATCTTGGTGGTAGTAGCAAATATTAAAATGAGAACTTTGAAGGCCGAAGTGGAGAAGGGTTCCAGTTGAACGTGAATCACTTGCTCCTGAGACATGGGCAAGTACCATTCCGAAGGGATGGATGATGACTTCCGTTGCCCCCGGCTGATGCAAAGGGAGTCAAGTTCAGATTTCTGAATCCGGAGTGACAGAGATGGGCACTATGAGGCATTCAGGGAGGTAATGGAACTGATTCTGGAGAAACTGGTGGGAGCCCAGGGGAGAGCTCTTTTTGTGAAGAGCAGGGCGCCCTGTAATGGATTCACCCTTAGACAGGGGCCTGGGCCTTGGAAAGAATCACAGTTCAAGTAGCATCTGGTGAGCTCTCATAGGCCCTTGAAAATCTGGGGGAGAGGGTGTAAATCTCACACCGGGCTGTAACCATATTCACAGCAGGTCTCCAAGGTAAACAGCCTCTGGCATGTTAGAACAACATAGGTAAGGGAAATCAGCAAGCTGGATCAGTAAGCTCAGCGTAAGAATTTGCTCTAAGGGCTTTGCCAGTCCGGCTGCCGCTTGAAACGGGGCTGGGTGCAGGCAGTGGCTGGATGAAGTGCTGGTACTCCACCCCCCAACGCTAGCAGCACCCCTCTGCAGACATCCCCTACCTCACCTCGCCATACCTTCCTCTTCACTATCCCTCCCCACTTTGCTATTGCCAGTTCCTAGCAGCCCACTTAGAACTGATGCAGACCAGGGGAATCTGACTATTTAAAACAAAGCATGGTGAAGGCCCGTCGTGGGTGTTGACACAATGTCAATTCTACCCAGTGCTCTGAATGTCAAAGTGAAGAAATTCAATGAAGCACGAGTAAATGGTGGGAGTAACTATGTCTCTCTTAAGTGTAGCCAAATGCCTCATCATCTAATTAGTGATGCATATGAATGGATGGACAAGATTCCCACTGTTCTTACCTGCTATCCAGCGAAACCACAGCCAAAGGAATGGGCTTGACAGAATCAGCAGGGAAAGAAGACCCTATTGAGACTGACTCTAGTCTGGCACGGTGAAGAGACATGAGAGGTGTAGAATAAGTGAAAGGCCCCTGCACCCCTCTGTTTCTCTGAGGAGATGGGGTGAGGTCCACTGACCTTGTGGGCTGCCAGTGAAATCCTACTACCCTAATCATTTTTTCACTGACCTGGTGAAGTTGGGGCTGGGTAGGTGAGCCACAAGGGGCCCACACTTTTGGCACCAAGCACCTGGCCACATGCTGGCTGGATGTTAACTGCTCCAGGAATAGTGCCAGGTGCAGAGTTGGACTGGTGCTGTACACCTGTCAAACGGTAATGCAGGTGTCTGAAGGTGAGTGCAGGGAGTACCAAAACCTCCCATGGAGCAGAAGGGCAGAAGTTGCTTGATCTTGATTTTCAGTATGAAAGCAGGGCCTCATGATCCTTTTGATGTTTTGTTTGAGTTTTAAGCAGGACGTGTCAGAGAAGACACCACAGGGATAACTGCCTTGTAGTGGCCAAGAGTTCATAGCAACATTGCTTTTTGATCCTTTGGTGTTGGATCTTCCTATTGTGAAGCAGAATTCACCAAGCATTGGATGGTTCACCCAGTAACAAGGAACCTGAGCTTAGTTTAGAACATCGTGAGACAGGTTAGTTTTACACAACAGTCTTTTAAACAAGGGTCTTTCCATCTCAGCCTCACAAGTACCTGGGACTACTGGGACCTTCTTCTTCTGTATTTTTTCTAACCACCATTTCAGTTTGTTTCCACAATACTTAGAGTAACTTGCTGTGATTTTTCATTGTTCTTTTCTCTCTCCATTCTCATATGCTCCTTCCTACACACTGAAGTTGACCTTTGGTTTATTTTTTGTCACAGTTCACACTGGTTATGACACACACACACACACACAAAGTGAGAGAGAGAGAGACAGGAGTTGTCAATTGTGATATTAAATATCTTTTATTATTATTAACTTCTGCTTAATTATTTCATCTTTAAGATTGTTGTTTGATATTGTTATATACTTACTTTTGGTTTATTTATTTTGATACAGTTGTCAGTCATAAGCCTTGGACTTAGCCACCAGCTTGCCATGACTAAGGTCGACCAGATGGCTCTCACCTTGCCATATCTGAGGTTGACCACATGGTTCTCACCTTGCCATATCTAAGGTAGATCAGACGCTGCTCACCTTCCCATGTCATGTTTTGATTTATTTTTTGTCACACTTCATCCTTCCGTTTGGTGTGACAAACAAAAAGAGAGACAGAAAAAGACACATACACACACACACAGAGGAGTTCTTAATTGTGATATTACCATTTATTATTGCTCACTCCAACTTTATTTAGATTTTAATATTGTTTGATATTATATATATATATTTAAATTTATTTTGATACAGATGTCAGCCTCAAGCACTGAAATAGCCACCAGCTTGCCATGTGTAAGTTCCACCAGATAACTCTCACCTTGCAATGTCTAAGATCGACTAGATGGCACTTGCCTTCCTATTTTTGGGGTTGACCAGATAGCCCTCAGCTGCTATGATTGAAGTCAACCAGATGGATCTTGCCTTGCCAAGTCTGAGGTGGACAAGATTACTCTCACCTTTCCTTGTCTAAGGTTGACCAGATGACTCTTCCCTTGCCATGTGTAAGGTCAACCAGATGACTCTCACCTTGCCATGTGTAAGGTAGACAAGATAGATCTCACCATGCCATCTCTAAGGTCAAGGAGATGGCTCTTGCCTTGCTATGTTTGAGGTCTTCCTGACGGCTCTTGCCTTGCCATATCTGAGGTCAACGAGATGATTCTTGCCTTGCCATGTCACATGTTGTCCAGATGGCTCTCACCTTGCCATTTCTGAGGTGGGCCAGATGGCCCTTGCCCTGCCCTGTCTTAGGTTGACCAGATGGCTCTTGCCTTGCCATGTCTAAGGTCAACCATATGACTCTCGCCTCACCATGTCTGAGATCGGCCAGATGGCTTTCACAGTCCCATGTGTGAGGTCGACATGATGGCTCTCACCTTGCCATATCTAAGGTGGCCAAGATGGCTCTCATCATGCCATATCTGAGGTTGATGAGATGGCTCTTGCTTTGCCATGTCTGAGGTCAACCCGATGCCGCTCTGACATGTCTGAGCTCAACCAGATGGCTCTCAGCTTTTCATGTCTGAGGCCAACCAGATAGTTCTTCTCCTGCCATGTCTGTGGTCCACCAGAAGGCTCTAGCCTGGCCATGTCTGAAATTGGCCAGACAACTCTCACCTTGCCATATCTACAGTTGACCAGAGGGTGCTTGCTTTGGTATGTCTAAGGTTGACCACATGGCTCTCACTTTGCCATATCTGAGGTTGACCAGATGGCTTTCACCTTGCCATGTCTCAGGTTGACCAGATGGCTCTTGCCTTTTCATATCTGAGGTTGACCAAATGTCTCTTGCCTCACCATGTCTGAAGTTGACTAGATGGCTCTCCCCTTGCAATGTCGGAAGTCGACCAGAGGGCTTTCGCCTTGCCAATTCTAAGGTCTACAAGATGGCTCTCACCTTGCCATGTCTGAGGCGGAGGTGGACAAATGGCTTTTGCTTTCTCATGTCTAAGGTTGATCAGATGGCTTGCATTGGTGGCAATGCTGTTCAAGTCCAACAGAGAGATGGGACTGTGATTTGCTGCAGCCTTGATCTTCCCAGTCTCGTCCAGGAGATCTTCCCATCTTGGCCAGAAACATTGGAATGAGTCCACAGCTTGCCATGCCTAAGGTCAACCAGATGACTCTCGCCTTCTCATGTCTAAAGTCGACCAGATGGCTGTCACCTTGCTATGTCTAAGGTCAAACAGATGGCTCTTGCCTTCCCACATCTAAGGCTGTCCAGACGGCTCTCATTGGTGGCACTATCATTCAGGTCCAGCAGAAAGATGTGATTGTGATTCACTGCAGCCTCGATCTCCCTGGTCTCACCTGGGTGGTCTTCCCAATTGGGCCACCCAAGTACCTGAGAATACATGAACCTTCTTCCTGTGTTGTTTTTCTAACCCCAATTTCAGTTTGTTTCCACAGTACTTAGCATGATTTGCTGTTGTTTTTCTTCATTGTTCTTTTCTCTCTCTATTCTTCTATGCTCCTTCTTGCATGCTGAAGTTGATGTTTTCATTTATTTTTGGTCACACTTCAGCCTGAGTGTGACAAAAGGAGAGAGAGAGAGAGATCTTGTGATATTATCTTTCATTATTGTTCACTCCCGCTTATTTATGTATTGGTCTTTAATATTGTTATTATTTCTTTGTTATTGTTCTATATTTACTGGTGGTTTTAAAAATTTATTTTGAGACACATGTTGGCTGCAAGCATTGGAATTAGCCGCCAGCTTGCCAGGTCTAAGGTCGACCAGATGGTTCTGGCCTTCCCATGTCTAAGGTTGACCAGATGGATCTCACTGGCGGCAGTACCATTCTTGCCCACGAGAGGGATGCAATTGTGATTCACTGGAGTCTTCATCTCCCCAGTCCCCCTCAGGTGGTCTTCCCATCTCAGCTTCCTGGAACTACTTGGACCTTCCTATGTTGTTTTTCTAACCTCAATTTCAGTTTGTTTCCACAATATTTAGAGTTACTTGCTGTTGTTTTTCTTCTTTGTTCTTTTCTTTCTCTGTTTCTTTATGTTCCTTCCTGCACAGTGACCTTTTGATTTATTTTTGTCACAATTCAGCCTTGGTGTGACAAACCAAGAGAGAGAGAAAGAGGGAGGGAGAGAGAGAGAGAAAGAGAGAGAGAGAGGAGATCTTAATTGTAACATTAATTACCTTTTACCATTGTTCACTTTCACTTATGTATGTATTGGTCTTTAATATTGTTTTTATTCTTTGTTATTGTTATATATTTACTGTTGGTTTTTAAATTTATTTTGAGATAGATATCGGCCACAAGTGTTGGGCTTATCTGCTAGTTTGCCATGTCTAAGGTCTACCAGATGGCTCTCACCTTCCCATGTCTAAGATCAACAAAATAGCTCTCACCTTCCTACGTCGAAGATCGATCAGATGACTCTCACTTTGCCATGTCTAAAGTCATCCAGATGGCTCTCGCCTGCCCCTATCTTAGGTCTACCAGATGGCTATCGCTGGCGGCAGTACCATTTGGATCCAGGAGAAGGATGCAATCGTCATTCACTTCGGCCTCTATCTCCCTGGTCTCGCTCAGGTTGTCTTCCCATCTCAGCCTCCCGAGTATCTGGGATGACAGGGTCCTTCTTCCTCTGTTTTTTTTGTTTGTTTGTTTGTTTCTAACCCTAATTTTAGGTTGTTTTCTCAATACTTAGAGTTACTTGCCATTGATTTTCTTCTTTGTTCTTTTCTTTCTCTATTCTTCTATGCTCCTTCCTGCACAGTGAAGTTGACTTTTTGTTTTATTTTTTGTCACACTCCAGCCTGGGTGTGACAAATGGAGAGAGGGAGGAGATCTTAATTGTGATATTAATTACCTTTTACCATTGTTTACTCCCACTTATTTATGTACCGGTCTTTAATATTGTTTGTTATTATTTATTTGTTACTGTTATATATTTACTCATTTTTAAAATGTATTTATTTTGGGACAGATGTCGGCTGCAAGCTTTGGACTTAGCCACCAGCTTGTCATGTCTACATTCAACCCGATGGTTGTTGCCCTTCCATGTCTAAGGTCAACCAGATGGCTCTCACAAGCAGCAGCACAGTTCAAGCTCGGAAGAGAAATGCGATTGTGATTCATTGTGGCATCAATCTCCCTGATCTTGCCTGGGTGGTCTTCCTGTCTCGGCCTCTCAAGTCCCTGCGACTAATAGAACCTTATTTTCTTTCTTCCTTCCTTCCTTCCTTCCTTCCTTCCTTCTTCCTTCCTTCCTTCCTTCCTTCCTTCCTTCCTTCCTTCCTTCCTTCCTTCCTTCCTTCCTTCCTCCTCCCTCCCTCCTTCCCTCCCTCCTCCCTTCTTTCTTTCTTTCTTTCTTCTTTCTTTCTTTCTTTCAACAATAACAACATTTTTCTTTCTTTCAACAACTCTTTCTTTCTTTCATCTCTAACCACAATTTCAGTTTGTTTCTACAGTTCTTTCTTTCTCTCTCTCTCTCTTTCTTTCTTTCTTTCTTTCTTTCTTTCTTCCTTTCTTTCTTTCTTCCTTTCTTTCATCTCTAACCACAATTTCAGTTTGTTTCTACAGTACTTAGGATGACTTGCTGTTATTTTTCTTCTTTGTTCTTTTTTCCCTCTATTCTCCTATGCTCCTTCCTGCATGCTGAAGTTGATGTTTTGGTTTATATTTTTTCACACTCAAGCCTGGGTGTGACAGAGAGAGAGAGAGAGACAAAGAGAGAGAGAGACCTTAATTATGATATTAATTACCTTTTACTATTGTTCACTCCTACTTATTTATGTACTGGGTTTTAATTGTTATTATTTCTTTGTTATGGTTATATACTACTGTTGGCTTTTTTATTTAATTTGGGACAGATGTTGGCTGAAAGCATTGGACTTAGCTGCCAGCTTGCCATGTCTAAGGTCAACAAGATGGGTCTCGCCTTGTCATGTCTAAGATCAACCAGATAAATCTCACTGGCGGCAGTACTGTTCGGGTCCAGCAGAGAGATGCGGTCATGATTCACTGTGGCCTTGATCTCCGTGGTCTCACCCAGGTGGTCTTCCCATCTCAGCCTCCTGAGTACCTGGCACTACTCAGACCTTCTTCCTCTGTTTTTTTGTTTTTTGTTTCTTGTTTTTTTTTTCCCTAACCCGAATTTCAGTTTATTTCCAAAATACTTGGAGTGACTTGCTATTGTTTTATTTGTTGTTCTTCTTTTCTTTTTCTACACTTTCTATATTACCAAAGGACTTTATACAATATGAATGACAATCACAATTTACTCTGAGTCCTTCATGCTTGTATGGACCCATGACCATACCTGCTGCCCCAAGCCCAGGTATGAGAGTCAACATCTCTTAAAATGGCTGGGTCCAGATACTGGAGTCCTCACCTGCCTCTGATCTGGGCTTAGAAATATGTCACTAATCCAACTGTGGCTAGATCTTTACATATTACAGTCAAAATTCCAACTGTGGACTGTGTTTGCATGTGAAATTCTGGACCTCAGGAGTGAGCCCTTTCCATGAGTGAGGGTGACAATTCTAATGTTTGGTGGGGTATGCATATGGGAAACACAATCTCACCTGCATATTGTTCCCTGTGATAACACTGTAATACTCAGGAGCTTTATATGATATGGGAGTCACTTATCACCAAGTCAAAGATGACCCTTTTAATTCTGGTGAGCACAAAGCCAGAGATTATCTGGCCTCAGCTTAAATGTCCTCACTCAAATAGAAAATGCTGAGTAATTCTTCTTTTTTTTTTTTTTTTTTTTTTTTGAGACGGAGTCTCACTCTGTCGCCCAGGCTGGAGTGCAGTGGCCGGATCTCGGCTCACTGCAAGCTCTGCCTCCCGGGTTTGCGCCATTCTCCTGCCTCAGCCTCCCGAGTAGCTGGGACTACAGGCGCCTGCCACCGCGCCCGGCTAATTTTTTGTATTTTTTAGTAGAGACGGGGTTTCACCATGTTAGCCAGGATGGTCTTGATCTCATGACCTCGTGATCCGCCCACCTCGAGCCTCCCAAAGTGCTGGGATTACAGGCTTGAGCCACCGCGCCCGGCCGAGTAATTCTTTTTAAAGCTTCCAGTATTGCAGGGGCACTATTTGTTTTTAAAAAATGTGAAACAGGAACACCATCTTGTCTTTTGGTTTTGTTGGCTAGAGACATGACTTTTGGGTAGGAGTTGAAAAGCCAGAATCTGTGACTTAAAAATAGACTGTGATCCTGGAATCATATTACAACTTTCTTTTAACGCTTTTTTCTGTAGATTTATATACAGATATAAGATAGGTAGATAAATATATTCAAACACACTGGGTTATATAAATATGTCTATGCAATATCTATCTATGAGTTCATCTTATAAAAAAGTCCCAAAATATAATAAAAGTGAATCAAATGTAAGTAAACCAGTCCCAAAATATAAGTAAACCGGTCCTACACAGCCCCCTCAGGATAGATGAATGCAATCAGCAAATTAGTTCAGCCCATGTATTTCCAATCAGTAAACTAGCTCAGCCAAGGTGATTCCACCCAGCCAATTAGTTCATCCCAGATAATTCCAATCAGCCCATTTGTTTAGTTCATGTGGATTCAATCAGTCAATTATATAAGTGATGACTAAATATTCATGCAGGCAAGCCCAGGAAGGTAGATGTGAATGGTGCATGCATAAAACAAGAAGAAAATAAGGGTTCATAAATGCTAATGTGGACAGAAAATATTACATGGGTTTCCTGTCAGCTTACTTCCCAGTTCTTGTCCCTAAAGGTGAAGCATTGCTTATGTTTATACAAAAACATTGTATAGCTATGTTCCATTCTGGCATGCTACTGAGCCAAAGAGAAAAGAAGTAATTCTATGTATGCATTCTTAGAATATGGTATGAGATTGAAAACATCTTTTGGGGTACTTTTTTTTTTTCTGAGATGGAGTCCTACTTTGTCAACCAGACTGGAGTGCAGTGGTGTGATCTGGCTCACTGCCACCTCTGAATCCCAGGTTCAAGCAATTCTTCTTCCTCAGCCTCCTGAGTAGTTGGGATTACAGGCGCCCGTCACTGCACCCAGCTAATTTTTTTATATTTTTAGAGGATACAGGGTTTCATTATGTTGGCCAGGCTGGTCTTGAACTCCTGACCTCATCATCTGCCCACATTTGCCTCCCAAAGTGCTGGGGTTACAGGCATGAGCTGCTGTGCCCGGCAGTTTTTTGTGTACATAAATAAGTACATAGAGATACTTATATAATTCTGGGGTATTTTTATATCTGCCTATGTATATCTGTATATAAATATATTAATCTTTGTATCTATATTGAAACAGAATAAATTTATAGAAAGTGAAAGTATTGATAGGTATTGATACTAACAGTGAGAGAAGAAGAAACTTACATACAGGTATAAACTTTTTTACCCTATAAAGTATATCTAAAGAGTACACAAATAAAGATACAGTCCTGCAAACATTCTGCTACATTTATGATTTACAAAGAAAACATTGGTCTTTGTTGCTCACTTCAATGAATATCATTCATTACCATTTCCAGTTTGACCTTTTCCTTTATTTTGTACATAGGGACAGAGATGAACCAGCCCCAGTTCAAAGGTCCTCACCTCAATTTGAGTATTCTTATTATTTCTCATTATGGCCTCAGTCAAGACAGGGGCTGTTTATTATTTTCCCAATGCATGTGTGATGTAAAAGTACACTCTTGTCTTATCATCTCTGAGGTTGACGTAGGGTTTTTGTGGTAAGAAAGAGAAAGTTTAGGTCACTTTTTAGAAGCTAGATTGTGAAACTGAAAGCAAATATAATGGTACATGGTACCTGGCCACATTTTAACCAGGAAATAGTGAACATTCACTGAAGTGCCAAAGGTAATTCTTATTGGCTAGGCAAAAGCTTCTTTGTGAGGAAAGCTAGGTGACTGGTGTCACATTTCTAGATGTTTCTACCTGGATGTTCTAGAAACATTTCTAGATGTTTCTACCTGGATGTACAGAGCCACTAGGGGCTAACTTAATGAGACCCAGAATGAAAAACCTCAATGTTCCAGGTAACAAAAAACATTTTCACATTTATTTTTAAAATATGAATTGGTGTGTAGCTTGAATTGAATAAATTGTCACTGAACTAATTGGCAGATTGCATTCAAATGACCTGAAAAAAATTAATATAACCTCTGACCATGCTTACTTTGTGATTATTTTTCTACACACATATACATTGATACCAAGTAGGTGGGGAAAAGGTATATATATAAACACAGTGTGAACCTCATGGGTATGGCTATGTAATGTCCATTTGTGCATATGTCTAGTAAAACACTTCAGAAAAAAAATCTAGATCAGAAGCCATCTTCATTCACTAGCATATCTTCATTCACTAGTTCCCTTAGCACAGCTCAGGTGGATATAATCAGACAACTAGTTAACTTAGGAAGCAGAGGCATCAAGGGAGAACAAAGATGGTATATGTGAATAACACAGAAATACAAAGAGAAAGAAAGTATGGTCCTGAAATGTTAAGATGAACATAAAGCCTCACGTGGCAGTACTGGAAACTTACATCCAGGCCATGCCCAAAAGTGTGAAGCTTTGTTGATTTATATATGTATGTATGACTGTCTTTCAGTCTGAGATGGTATGGAGCTATATAGGTGAGAAGTAAGTCTTCATCTGTGTTTCTAAGATAGCCTGGGGAATTGACAATGTCTCCTGATGAACAGTTTTTGCATATACAATTATTTACATAGATAAACTTGTATAATCTTGTATGTATACATTTATTTATCTACTGAAGTATATGTAAGGAAAATGGCTTTGCTGCAACCAAGTAGGCAAAGGACAGCAGGCATAGGCGGAGGTAAACAGTCTGGATGACTCAGCAGGTTTGTGGCACAGGTGCACAGCTTTGTATAAACATAGCCATGTAGACATAACATAGAGAAGCTCACCACCTGGCACTCAGCCACTCTTGTTTGTGTAGTGTATAAATGTAACACTGACCCTGTGAAGGGGCTGCTGAATAAAGCCATGTCTCATTTACCCGCTGTCTTTTGAGTGTTCTTCCAGCTCCCAGCTCCATGTCCACCCCCTCCTCTCAGCCCTCAGCTGGGGCTAGAACCTGACCCTGAGCATGACATTTGCCATAGTCATCAGCAGGATGAGGTGACTGAATCTTCAGTCCCTGAGGCTCCCAGGTTGGCTATGTGTACACAGTATGGGTTCTGGTACCCAGTGGCAGAAGTGTTGCTTGGATGGGCCCCAATGGAAATGTGGGAGACAGTGAATGGGTCTCCTGTGAGTGTGGAGAAGGCACCGAAGCAGCTGGAGGTTCACAGCACCAAGAAGAAATGCACCTTCACCAGCAGTCGGATGGGCATTTCTGACTGCACTACGTGAAGTACATGCTCAGTCCCTGTGGGACGCGGCTCAGGTAAGGGACCTTCAGACACAAGTTGAGCACCTGGGGGCCCAAATGCACAGCTTGGAGCAAAACCTGGGGGTGAAGGACCTTCAGGTGCAAGCAGGGCACTTAGAGGTTCAGATAAATAGCCTAGAGCAGGAGCTGGAAACAGATTTCAGTGCAAACTTGAGCCCATCCTCTAGGCTGGATATTCCTGCTGGGACTGATGCTGAGGAGGAGCCTCCTGTGCTGCGAGCTCTCCTGTAATCCCTCAGAAGGTAGAACATAAGCAGCCAATGGGACCTCAGGGGAGAGCCCAGGGTGCCCCCACAGTGGTGGAACACACACCCCTTATAGTGCTTATACCCCCACTGAGTTATGGGAGTCAGGTAAGCAATGCAGGCAGCATCCAGGGGAGTCCCTCCAAGCCTGGTTACTCCATCTTTTGGATGAGAGGGATGACAGCATTTCTTGCTCCACTTCTGAGATGGAGAAGCTGGCTTCTATCCCAATTCACCTCTCTCTTTGTCAGCGGCTGCAGCTGTGCGGATGGTTGGCACAAGGGCAAGGTGACCACACGTTAATCGAGTGGCTGATGGCAGCCATTTGAACTGTTTGGAATGATGCCAGGGAGACACCAGAAATTGTAAGTAAATGGCAATCATAAACTGATTTGGTGCAGGTACTCTGGGAGACGGGTATTCGGCAGGCTATGTTTAATCTGAATAACCCGGGGTCAGATGATGAATGCTTTACCTACCATTTGAAGGATCTTGTGCTGGATCTTTGTAGAGTCAATTGTCTCCAGAGCAACAATTTTGAAAAATGCCCAAGAGGAGGCAAAATACTGTTGCTCAACCCAGCCCCATCTAGACACTTAAACTCAAGGACTATTTGCAGACGGGCAATGATACAGGACCTTTTCTGTTTAATTACGGAACTGGCAGAGATGCTTGGCTCAGGGGTGGGGCAGGGAACCAGATGACCAGAGGCAGCATGTGGAACTGGCAATCCACTGATCCCCCACCAATGTACAGCAGGTCTTAGCACTGGTAGATAGTGGTGCAGACTCCAGTCTTGTTTAAGGGAACCTGGATAAGTTTCCGGGCAAAGATGAATTTATTGATGGTTATGGAGGCCTCTCAGTGAAAGTGAAACCTTTGTCTTTGCATCCTAGCATTGGCGGGTTGGCTCCCCGCCTGTACACTGTGTACATTTCTCCCATATCTGAATATATTCTGGGGGTGGACATTTTGCATGGTCTGGACTTCCACACCATGGCCAGAGAATTCAGACTCCAAGTAAAGCTGGGACTGTGTGGACATATACATAACCAGCCCCAAGTTCTGCCAAAACCCTGGTGAGTTACCTCCACTTGTCAATACCATTTGTCGGGAGCAGGGGGGCATATGGAGAAAACTGAGACTATTAAGAAGTTAGAGAAGGTGCAAATAATGCATGTAACCCATATCCCCTACAATTCCCTACTATGGCCAGTCAGAAAGCCTGATGGGACTTGGTGATGACAGTGAATTATCGGAAACTTAATAAAGTAACACCACCTCTGCGTGCAGCTGTACCTTCCATCATGGACTTGATAGTCCACTTGACAATGGAACTGGATGCTGCCACTCTATGGTGGATTTGACTAATGCTTTCTTCTCAATTAACATCAATCCAGAGAGCCAGGAATAGTTTGCTTTCATTGGAGGTGTCAGTGGACTTTCACAGTGTTGCTGCAGGGCTATTGTATATCACCACCAAGTGCCATAATCTTGTTGATAATGTTATGTTAACCTCTGATTTTCTTGCAGGTTTAGGAGTGGCAATGCCTCTCTTGCCTAGGAACTGGGATGATGTGGCTGAGACAGCCTTTTCTAGTAGCCAAGCAGGTTATTCAGCAGATGCAAGTCCTATGGGTAGTCAAAGGTGCCGATTTGAACTAAACATACATGTGACCACAGGTAGTATAAGTTGGGGCCTATAGTAGCACGCAGAGCATGTTAGTATGCCAATAGGCTTTTGGCCCTAGTTATGGAAGGGAGCTGAGCTGCACTATTTATTAATGAAGCAGTTAGCAACCGCCTATGCTGCCCTTCAGGCTCATAAGAGCATGGCAAGATGGGTTACAATCGTCATACAGACGACTTACCCAAAAGCAGGATGAGTGAATTCATGGGTAATGACCCGCCGGACTCAGATAGCACAAACATCCACTTCAGCGAAGTGGGTGCCTAGTTGGAGCAGCAGAGTGCGCTGAGTACAAGTCCCTTTGCAGCAGAGTTTCAAGAAGTCTTGGGATCTGTAGTCTTAATGCAACATAAGGCCATAGGGCCTGAGGTACCCCTAGATCTTGGGCCTTCACCATTAGGAAGGGCATCCCCCATTTCTCATAGGGCATGGTACACAGCTAGGTCTAGCTGAGGTGTTACTGCTGCCTGGATTACTGGTGCAGTCCAACCTAGTACTGACACTGTATGGTTTAATATCAAGTGTGGGCAAAGTAGCTAATAAGTTAAACTCAGGACAGTGTAAATAGTGAACACCAAGGAGGTGACACCTATGGTAATCTGCAGCAATAGCTGGGCAGTTTACTAAGGCTTCACTTTGTGGTTAAATATCTAAAAGTTACAGAATTATCTAGTTAGTTACCAAACCATGTATGGCCAGGCTATGTGGCCAAATCTATAAAAGGAAGGATGACCTTCTCCGACTAAATACAGGGATAAATAGCAATCTGTTATTGCCTCCCCCAGTGCCCCTAAAGGTAGGGAAACAAACAAACGAACAAAACCCTGGTGTTAGCCACGGACCCTCCAAGCCCATCATGGCAGATGGTTGGCTATTGCCGCCCCCTGGAGGGAGGGTCTGCAGTGTGACTAATATGTTACTCCTTGGGTGATTAATGTGTGGCCTCCACGATTGACCATTCATAGGTGAATGGCCAGGGAAGGGACATTCATCTGGGAGACATATATATTGTCTATGTGGCCTATCATGAGCTCCCTTGTAACTCTGGCACAGGTAGAGGACCCAAAAGAACCATGGAGAGCAGACAAGATGTGGTACCATCACCCAGGGCAGAAGCCCTTGGTGACTGCATCGTTATCCAGAGATAAAAAGTTGGCCTGTATTTTGCCTAAGGAATGTGATTTGCCCCTGTTAGTGCCTGTGCCTGCTTTGTTGTTTGAGCTGTAGATTGGCAAGCTCCAACAGCATCATGAACTGGGCCCACACCTACACCGAGGGGACCAGCGTCTCTAACTGTTGGATCTGCACTGCTCTTCCAGCAGCGGCTGTGGATGGCTTGCCCTGGCACATGCATCTAGCTTCGGTGCAGAACCAGACATGGCTAGAGACTTATGGTCCCATAGACAACTTGTGGGATGCAACACGGCAGAATTTGGACAGGGGGTGTCACAAATCCCATTGCCAGTCTCTCCCCTGTCTGATTCATAGCATCCGTAATGGATGGGGCTGGTTTATGGGAGAACATGTGGTGCCCCCATTGCAGATACCATAATGCACAGAGCAGTACTAGGGTAAAGTCACTGTGGGATGGTTGTCTGCTGAGATTTGTGCAAACATAACACATGTCACCACATTAAGGGTGTGGTGGAACAAGCGCCCTTACCAAGGCTGGGCCCCCATGGACTTTGTGCCCCCTGGGAGTTTATGGTTGTGTGGGGACACAGGGTGGCCATATCTGCCAGTAAGTTGAACTGGACGCTCTACCTGCGGGAGGCCCTATGTGCCTGCCACTGCTCTTCCCACATTGTCTAGTCATCCACATAACTGGGAGGCACTGCATTCCTGCTTTTGGTGAGTGCGTTGGGCCCCCTGGTGGTTCTATTCCTTAGCAACAACTATCCCTGGAGCAGGTGGCATTACTATAGAAAAGCAGGTTGCAGCCTTTGCGGAGAATACAGCTCAGGCCCCGAGATTCACCTGAATTGCTCTCTTTCTGTTAATTGATGAAGTTGATCAGATCACGAAGGTGGTGCTGCAAAACCAGAAGGCCTTAGACGTAGTCACAGCTGCCCAAGGTGGCGCCTGTGCCCTTGTAGGGACACAATGATGTACATTTATCCCTGACAGCCACTGGAACATAATGGCAGCTTTACAAGGGGTGTCACAGGAGATTAAGGCAATTGAGCACCTTACTGATGACCCCTGCAGAGATAGTGGGTGTCTCTGGGCTCTGGCCTATGTTGGGCTCTCATAATCATAGGTAGCGTAGCGGGAATATTAGCAGTAGCTCGTTGCTTTCTGTATTGTTGCTGTGGCCTATGGGTTCAGGGTGCTGCCGTATGTGCATGGATCACCACTAAGAGGATCCCCTTGGCCTAAAGGGTAGAGTGTAAGAAAAATGGCTATGCTGCAGCCCCGCAGGCATAGGGCAGCAGGCTTAGGCTAAGGTAAACAGCCTGGATGACTCTTCGGGTTTGTGGCACAGGTGCACAGTCCCATGTCTTACATAATCATAGCGATGTAGACATAATATAGAGAAGCTCCCCAGCTGACTGTCAGCCACTGTTGTTTGTGTAGTGTATAAATATAACACTGACCCTGTGAAGGGGCTGCTGAATAAAGCCATGTCTCATTTACCTGCTGTCTCTTGAGTGTTCCTTCAGCTCCCTGCCCCACATCCACCCACTCCCCTCGGCTCTCAGCTGGAGATGGAACCTGACCCTAAGCATAACAGTGTATTTATATCCAGGTCTATTTATCATTATTTCAATATTTATACAGAATAAAGATATAGAATTTCAAAATGTTGATAGGCATTTTTACTGATAGTAATGTAAAAATAAATTTCCATACATGTAAAATCTTATCTGTTCTCTAAAGTATAGCCACAAGAGTACACAAATGGAAGAACACTCTGACATGAATTTAGCTGCACTTATCATGTTTAAATAAAATATTTTTTGGCTAGGTGTGGTGGCTCACACCTGTAATTCCAGCACTTTGAGAGGCCAAGACAGTTGAATCACTTGAGGTCAGGAGTTTGAGACCAGCCTGGTCAACATGGTAAAACCCCATCTCTACTAAAAATACAAAAATTAGCTGGGCATGGTGGTGGGCACCTGTAATCCCAGCTACTCAGTAGGCTGAGGCAAAAGAATCACTTCAACCCAGATATCAGAGGGTGCAGTGAGCCGAGATCCTGCTACTGCACTCCAGCCTGGGCAACAGATTGAAACTCTGTCCCAAAAAAAAAAAGTATTTTTTTTTGTTGCTCCAATCTGTGAGCAAGAAATTTACTAAAACTGCAAGTGTTATTCAATGCCAAGTCAAAAATGTTTCCTTTCATTCTGATTAACACAGGAACGGACATAAACTAGCTTTAAATTAAAGGCCCAAACCAAAATTGAAAATGCTGACTAATTCCATTTAAAGTTTACATCTTTTCAGGAGCTCTTTGTTTTTGAACTTGTGATATTGGAACACAATTTTGTAATTGGTTTGGTTGCCTGAAGAAGTAACTTATTGAATAGGGGTAGAAAAGTCAAGGTCTGTAAATTCAAGATAGACTGCAATATTGAAAGCAAATTTCAGATTCCTTTGCACACTTTAACTTGAAGATTTATTAACAGGTTTATGTAGTTAGATAAGCATATGCAAACACACACAGATATATAAATATGTCTATGTAATGTCTATTTATGAATATGTCTTGTAAAAAAATTAAAGTAAGTCAGAGGTCATTTCCCTACTTACTCTCCTCAGGGGAGGTGAATACAATCAGCCCATTTACTCAGCCCTGATTATTTCTATCAGTCAATTAGCTTAGCCCAGTTTATTCCAATTAGCCAATTAGCTTGGTCTAGGTAATTCTAATCAGCCAATTTGCTCAGATCAGGTAAATTCAATCAGTCAGTTACCTCATTCCAAGTGATTTCAATCAGCCCATTAGGTCAGCACTTTTGATTTCAATCAGCCAATTAACTCAAACCGGGTAATTACAGTCAATTAGCTGATCCCAGGAGATTAAAATCAACCAATTAGTTAAGTCCAGGTGATTTCAATTTAGCACCAGGCAGCACCTATTTGAGCCCAGATGATTTTAATTGGCCAATAATCTCAGGCCAGGTGATTTCAGTCAGGCAATCAGATGAGCCCAGGTGGATTTAATCAGCCAGTTCTCTTAAACAGCGACTATAGATTTAATCAAGACGGGCCCCCAGTAGATGAGAATAGCTCATGCATACACTGAGAAGAAAAGCAAGGTCCAGAAATGCTAACCTGTACAGAAAGTGTTACATGGCTTTACTATCAGCTTATTTTTCAGACCTTGCCCAAAAGTGAATCTTTGTTTGTCTATACAAAAAACATTGTACAGCTGTGTTCCATTATGACATGCTATTGAGCCAGAAAAGGGAAATAATTCCATATTTGCACCCTTAGAATATGCTAAAGGATTGAAAAATGTTTTTTGAGGTACAATTTTTGTGTATGTATTTACATAGAAATATTCATATAATCTTGCATATGTATCAAAATTTGTATGTACATTCATACAGAACAAAGATGTAGAATGTGGAAGAATTAATAGGTACTGGTATTAATAGTAATGCAAATAGAAACTAGGATCTCACACATGCATCAAGTCAATTGTTGAGACTGTAACTAATCTATTTGGATCCAACACCCAGGTATTGACTCTCATACCTAGAACCGGGACATGTGTGAGATTGTTAATTTCATTACTGGACCTTCCTGCAGGTGTGATTGTGATATATGCACCTCACAGAACCTTTGTGATTTGACGTATCTGCCTGGGCCCAGACCAGATGGAATTATGACATCACTGGACTCAGCCCCTAGGTGATGTTACTCTATTCTTCTGCTTTAGCACTGCTCACAGGGGATTGTAACATATCACTGGGCCTTATATCCAGGTGATGTGAACCTCCTCTCCCTCTTTGTTGCTGCCCACAGGAGGCATTTTGATATATAACTGAGTCCCACACCCAGGTTATGTGACTCTCTTGACTGTGTCTTGCCCGTATCGGCCATTGTGACATGTTGCGTGTTCTAACACCCTGGTTATGATACCCTTGTGTTCTGGCCCTGCCTACAGAGAGCATTGTGAGGTATCTCTGTGTCCACCACAGAGGTGATGTGACTCTTCTCTTGACTGTTACCTTCTCAAAGGGGTGACAGTGACATATAACTGGACCCAGTGCCTAGCTTATGTGACTTTTCTCTTTCTTTCTTTTTTCCTTTTCCTTCTGAGACACAGTAACGCTATGTCACCCAGGCTGGAATGCAGTGGTGCAATCTCAGCTCACTGCAGCCTCTGCCTCACAGGTTCAGGTGATTCTCCTGCCTCAGCCTCCTGAGTAGCTGGGATTACATGCACCCACCAGGATGCCCAGGTAATTTTTGTGTTTTTAGTAGGCACAGGGTTTCCCCATGTTGGCCAGGCTGGTCTTAAACTCCTGACCTCAGGTGGTCTGTCCACCTTGGCCTCCCAAAGTGTTAGAATTACAGGCATGAACCACCGTGCCTGGCCAACTTTTCCCTTCTTTATAGGTTCTGCCCACAAAAAAATAAAAGTGTAAGATATTTCTGCAGTCAACACCAAGATGGTGTTACCTTTTTAGCTCTGCTCTCAAAACGTATTGTGATATATTGCTCGTTCTATCACCAAGGTGATGTGAGTTTCCTGCCTAGTGCCTGTCCACAGGGGGCAATGTGATATATCTCTGGGCCCATCAACCACTTGATGTGACTCTGCTCTCTTGCCTGAGCATTGCCCAAAAGAGAAATTGGGACATAACTGTGAATCCAGATCTTAGGTGATATGGCTCTTCTCTCCTGCCTGGGCCATGCCTAAAATAGAGAGAATGATGTATTGCTTAGTCCAGCACACAGGTTGTGTGATACTTCTTTCTGACCTCTGCCCAAACAAGTAACTGTGACATAACTCAGGTTTTGTTACCTAAATGATGTGACTCTCCTCTTTTTCCTGGGACCTGTCCACAGTGAAGGTTGTGGCAAATGGCTTGGCCCAGCACCTATGTGATGAAACTCTACCCTCATGCCTGCGACCTGTCCACTGGGGTGACTGTAACATATGGCGGGGCCCAGTTTCTAGATTATGTGACTCTCTTCTTTTTCCTGGGTTCTACCCACGGAGGGTATTGTGAGATATTTCTGGGCCCCTCACCTAAGTGACATGGCTCTCTTGCCTGTACCCTCCCCTCAGCAGGTATTGTGACACATTGCTGGACCCAACACCGAGGTGATGTGACTCTCCTCTACTACTTGGGCCTTGCCCCAAAAACGATTGTATAGTTTGGCTCAACAAATAAGTGAAGTTACTATCGTCTCATGCCTTGGCCCTGTATACATTATATATTGTGACATATTTCTGGGTCCGACACCTAGGTGATGTGACTCTCCTGCATGGGTCATGTCCACATAACTATGACATGTATTTTTATTCATCACCTTGGTGATATAACCTTGCTTTCTGCCTGGGCCCTGCCAAAATCGAAAATTGTGATATATCATTGGACCCAGTACCTAGGTGACGTGACTCTCCTTTTTTGCCTGGGCCCTGCATAATTTGGGTATTGTGACATATCACTGGACCCAAACCCTAGTGGATGGAAGGCTTCCGTCTGGACCCTGCCCATAGGGGACCTTGTGACTTATCTCTGCATCCACCCCATAGGAGATATGACTCTTCTCTTCTGCCTGCATCATGCGCACAGGAAAGATTGTAACTTATCACTAGGTTAAGCAACCAAGTGATGTGTTTTGACTGCCTGGTTCTCTCATACAGGGGGCATTGTGACATATCTCTGGTAACACCTACTATCTGATGTTACTCTTCTCTTTTACCTTGGTTTTGCTCACATAAAAGATTGTGACATCTCTTGGCCCAGCACCTGGGTAATGTGACCGTGCTCTTCTGCCTGGGCCATGTCCACAGAAATGAGAGTGACTTATCACTAGGCCCAGCACACAAATGATGTAATTCTTCTGCCTGATCTCTCCCTAAAGAGGTCATTGTGAGATGTCTCTGGGCCTATCACCATGGGGATTATGACATATCACTTTGCCCAGCACCTATGTGATGTGACAGTCTTCTCTTTAATGGACCTGCCCACTAGGGTGATTGTGTCATAGAGCAGAGCCCAGCTCCTAGGTTATGGGACTTTCTTCTTTTTTGTGAATACCCAAAAATGGAATTGTCCCATATCTCTGATATTCTCACCAAAGTGACTCTCTTTCCTTGGCCCTCTTCTCAAGGGGTATTTTGACACATTGCTATACCCAGAACTTACGTGATGTGACTCTTTTTTACCGCTTGGGCTTTGCCAAAGAAGTGATTGAGATGTATTGCTGGGCCTAGCACCTAAGTGATATGACTCTCCTCTCCTTCCAAAGCGCTGCAGGCATTGTGATATATTGCTGAGTCCAACACATACAAGGTGAATTATCTGCACAACCACTGCCCACAGGGGAATAATGACATATCTTTTTATTCATCACCTAGATGATGTGACTCTTCTCTTCTGCCTGGGCTCTGCCAAAAAAAAAAAAGAAGACGAAGAAAGAAAAGGAAAAAAAAGGTTATTATAACATATCACTGAATTGAGCACCTAGGTAATGTAACTCTTCTCTTTTGCCTGGGCCCTGCATATGTTGAATATTGTGACCTAATACTGATCCCAACTTATACTGAATGAGAGACTCCTGCCTGGGCTATGCCCACCAGAGGCCTTGTGACATATTTTTGCATCTATCACCTAAGAGATGTGACTCTCCTCCTCTGCTTTCATGCTGTTTGTAGGAAAGATTACTACATATCATGGAACCCAGAAACCAGGTGATGTGTCTTTCATGCCTGGGTATTACCCAAAGGTCACAGTGTGACGTAACACTGAGCCCTAAATCCTGGTGATGTGTTGCTGTTGGCTGTGCCCTGCTTTCAGTAGGAAATTGTAACATATCCCTGGCTGAGAACCCAGGTGATGTGTCTCTTTTGCCTGGCCCCTTCTTTCAGAAAAGAGTGTCACATATCCCTGGCTCAGCATTTAGGTGATGTGACTCTTCTGTTTGCTCCCCACATATAGGTAGGATTTTATATATAGCCCAGTGCACAAGTGCAATAATGACTCTAACATTTTGAACCAGCCAAGGGGACAAATACTCTCTCTCATAGCTAGGTGTAGAAAAATGGGTAAGATCCTGGGTTTCCTTTCTGTACAAAGGTTATAAAAGGTTACCGCTCTCTCGCATATTGTATAAAGCTCTTGGGTGGTAGAGGGAGTGTCATCACAAGGCCCAGCGTGCAGATGAGACTGTTTCTTATGAACTCACCCTGACAACCATTAGGATTGTCACCCTCACACATGGACAAAGCCCACTTAATCTCACACATGGATGCAGTCCACAGTGAAAATTGTGACCTTCATTTGTAAATTTCTGTTCAGAGTTGTGATGGTGACTCCTTTCTTTCTTTCTTCTTTTTTTTTTTGAGAAAAGCCGGCATAAAGCACTTTTATTGCAATAATAAAACTTGAGACCCATATATGGTGCCGGGGGGAGGGGGCAGCAATGATTTATCTCACCAAATCACTACACAGGACAGCAAAGGGGTGAGAAGGGGCTGAAGGAGGAAAAGCCAGGAAACTCTGAGATCAGTAGAGGGAGCCAAGCATCAAAAAACAGGAGATGCTGCAGCTGCGATGACCAGCATCATTTTCTGAAGAGAACATTCAACGATTTGTCATGATCAGTGAACATGATCTGCTTTCAAAGGCAGAGGGTTTAAGGGGAGGGTGGGGTGGGAGGCAAAGGCTCTCCCCATCCCCACCTCAGTTTTAGGTAGGGCTTTTAATTTAACCCAAGGACATCTCTCAACTTGGAGAATAATTCAGTCCTCAACAGCACCTCAAATCTGCTATAGCTTTGCAGAGCAGCAGCAAAAATGTTTAATATATAATACATAAAAATGTCATTCAAAAAATTAAAATAAAATATTCTTGCAACCCCCCCAACACCAATTCCTATTCTAACGTTAACCTATCACTTGTGCTGTTAATACTTAACCAGGTACTTAACTGGAAACCTATATCCAAAAGACTGAAAGTGAATCTTCACCATAAAATGAAAACAAAATAAAATGAATAACTTGAGGTTTATAGCATATGGTTTAGGTAAACACACATACGAGGAGAAAGGGGAATAGGAAACGGAGGTGTCAGAAGCAAAGCTGAGTGACAGAACACATTCAGTCCGGGCAGATGTCTATACAGAGTGGAGTGGAACATCAGGAAAATCTCCATATGGATTCATGTGCACACGTCTGGAGGCACCAGATCCCTCCATGGCAGATCCAAGAACAGGGAGCTAAGGGAGGAAGCCATTCCTGTCATTCCCGTTTTAGAAGCTCCACATCGAAGACGAGAGTGGCATGTGGTGGGATGATGCCTGGGTGCCCAGTGGCACCATAGGCATAATCTGGAGACATAGTCACTTTGGCTCTCTGACCCACACTCATCTGGGCAACCCCTTCTTCCCAGCCTCAGATCACCGCCTGCTTGCCTAGCATAAACTTAAAGGGCTTGTTTCTGTCCCGGGAGGAATCACATTTCTTTCCATCTTCAAGCATCCCGGTGTAGTGCACCACGCAAGTCTGGCCGCGCTTCGGGAAGGTGCGCCAGTCTCCTGGGGAGATGGTTTCCACCTGCACTCCCATGGCGGCGGCGGACGCTGAGCGGGCTGGCAGCGCGACTGGCGGCGTGGACCTACAGCGACCTGGCGGCGGTTCCACTGCTCTGCCTAGTCCCTCGGTTCATCGCCTCGATGGTGACTCATTTCTAAACCCAGCTCTGGCAGGTGAAAACTCTCCTATCTGGACCCAGCCAATTAGAAAGATGTTGACTGTCATACCTGGGCTTAAAGCTACAGACACTATCACGGGTCCATACCAGCACAAAGGATTTAGAGGAAATTGTGACTCCTATGCATGCCATATAAAGCCCTTGGGTGATACAGAACATGTCTTAACATGGCCCTGAACAAATGTAAGATTGTGACAGTCTTGCACACACATAGCAAACAGTAGAGATGGTCATCCTTTCACAGCCCACTGTTGAAATTCTGAATCTCATACCTGGAGACAGTCAAAAGTTGGAAAATTGACTCTCATAAGTGGATCTGGTCCACATATTGATTGGTGTCTCTCAGACAAAAATCTAGCACACCTGTGAGACTGTGATTCTAATAAGGGAACACAGTACACAGAAAAAATCGAGGCTCTCATGAGTGGATTCAGTCCATTGTAGAGATTGTCGCTCATCTATATAGAAGCAACATACAGGAGGCATTGACTCTCATACCTAGAACTTGGACGTGTGTGGAATTTTTAATCTCATTCTCGGACTTCCTTGCAGGTGTGAAATGTGCCTCTTCCCAGCACCCAAGGGATTTAACTCTTCTTGTTTGGGCCCAGCCCACAGAAGGGATTGTGACATATCACTGAACCCAGCAGCTAGGTGATGTGACTCTCCTGTAACATCACCATGGTGATGGGCATTGAGTTATGTAACAAGGTCCCCTGTAGGCAGGCCCAGAAAAAAAAATATTATATCACCTGGATGTTAAACCCAGCAATATGTAACAATGTCTAATGTGATATATTGAGCACAAGGTCACCTGTAAGCAGGCCCAGAAAAAAAAAATGTTTGCTGGTGTTAAACCCAGCACAATGTAACAATGTCTAATTTGATATATTGAGCCCCAATATGACACAACATGTAAGACACATTTGGGAGAGTCACATAACTTGAGTGCAATGTTGGTAGCAAGCCCTAAGCCTATCATAAACAGGCCTTAAAGAAACTGGCCAGAAACAGGGTTTCTGCAGCAATGTGACATGCTCGTGATGGCTGTCACGCACACTGCTAAAAGTTGTTGGTTTACTGGAGCAGGGCAAGGAACACCTGGCCCCGCCCAGATCAAAAAACTGCTCAAACCACAAATGATAGCAGGAGTGGCCTGTGCCTTGACAGCATGTTTTTGCTGCAGATAATCAGCCAGAGCCTGTTTCTCTGCTCCTCACTGAGAATGCTTTGTTTCCCATAAGGAATACTCTTCGCTAATCTAAAATCAGTAGAAGCAATGCTTATCACTGGCTTTCTGTCAGTAAATGTGTGGGTCAAACTCTGTTCGAGGCTCTCAGCTCTGAAGGCTGTGAGACCTGATTTCCTACTCCATACCCTATATCTCTGTGTGTGTGTCTTTAATTCCTCCAGCACCGTTGAGTTAGGGTCTCCACAACCAAGCTGGTCATGGCAAGCAGCGCCCAACCTGGAGACTCAAATCCAGGTCAAAGTGTCACCAGAGTGATGGTTGGAGAAAGTAGAACTAAGTTGGAGGACACCCGAGTACTCTTAAGCAATCCCCATGGTTAGTAAAAGGGGAGCCCGGAAGCATCAGGATAACAATGGGACAAGTGTAGGCTCTGGTTCTTTCCACCCTGGAATCTTTTCACACTAATGATGAGGAGGAAGGAAAGTATAACAAAGTAACAGAAGAGGTAACAGAGCAAGTTTGTTTGCCAGCTAAAGCAAAAGCAGCAAAGGAGGAAGAGGTTCATCCCTATCCTTCTGCACCCCATTATGTGGAAGAAAAAGAGTGGTCTGACCCTCCAGATCTTTCTTTTCCAGAGGACACTGGACAAAAAGTAGTTGCGCCAGTGACTGTTCAAGCAGTGCCTTGAATGACCACTTCAGTTCTATTTAGGCAGGAATCCAGCAAGCTAGATGAGAGGATGATATGGATGCTTTGCAGTTCCCTGTTAGAATACACCCACCTGATCAATAGGGAAATATTATGGCTATGTTTGAGCCTTTTCCTTTTAAAATACTTGAAGAATTTAAACAAGGTATTAATCAGTATGGACCAGGTTCTCCTTTTGTAATGGGACTGTTAAAGAATGTTGCTGTCGCTCTCCTCCCGCCGCCCAAGATGCCAAAAGGAAAGAAGGCCAAGGGAAAGAAGGTGGCTCCAGCCCCTGCCATCGTGAAAAAGCAGGAGGCTAAGAAAGTAGTGAATCCCCAGTTTGAGAAAAGACCTAAGAATTTTGGCATTGGACAGGACATCCAGCCCCAAAGAGACCTCACCCGTTTTGTGAAATGGCCTCGCTACATCAGGTTGCAGCGGTGGAGAGCCATCCTCTATAAGTGCCTGAAAGTGCCTCCTGCTATTAACCAGTTCACCCAGGCCCTGGACCATCAAACAGCTACTCAGCTGCTTAAGCTGGCCCACAAGTACAGACCAGAGACAAAGCAAAAGAAGAAGCAGAGGCTGTTCGCCCGGGCTGAGAAGAAAGCTGCTGGCAAAGGGGACATCCCCACTAAGAGACTACTTGTCCTTCGAGCAGGAGTTAACACTGTCACCACCTTGGTGGAGAACAAGAAAGCTCTGCTGATGGTGATTGCACATGATATGGATCCCATCGAGTTGGTTATCTTCTTGCCGGCCCTGTGTCGTAAAATGGGGGTCCCTTACTGCATCATCAAGGGGAAGGCAAGACTGGGATGTCTAGTCCATAGGAAGACCTGCACCACTGTAGCCTTTACGCAAGTGAACTCGGAAGACAAAGTCTCTTTGGCTAAGCTGGTGGAAGCTTTCAGGACCAATTACAATAACAGATACGAAGAGATCCACTGTCACTGGGGCAGCAATGTCCTGAGTCCCAAGTCTGTGGCTCATATCGCCAAGCTTGAAAAGGCAAAGGCTAAAGAACTTGCCACTAAACTGGGTTAAATGTACACTGTTGAGTTTTCTGTACATAAAAATAATTAAAATACAAATTTTCCTTAAAAAAAAAAAAATGCTGCTGTCTCCAGTCAGATGTTGCCAGCAGCGGGGACAGTAGGATTATTTTTAGGTAGGTCTAGTTTAAGTTTTAAAGGAGAAGTAGTACATACAAGAGTCATTGATTCAGATTACAATGGGGAAATTCAAATTGTTATATCTACTTCTGTTCCCTGGAAAACAGGGCCAGGAGAGTGCATAGCATAGCTCCTGATTGTGCCATATCTGGAAAAGGGAAAAATGAAACTAGACGGATAGGAGGATTTGGCAAAACAAATAAACAAGGGAAAGCTGCCTACTGGGTAAATCAAATTACTGATAAATGTAATTTCCTACCTGTGAAATAACTATTCAGGGAAAGAAATGTAAAGGTTTAGTAGATACAGGAGTGGACATTTCAGTCATTTCTCTACAGCACTGACCATCCACATGGCCAATTCAACCGACTCAGTGTAACACAGTTGGAGTTGATAAAGTCCCTGAAGTATATCAGAGTAGTTATATTTTACATTGTGAAGAATCTGATGGACAATCTGGGACTATTCAGCCAATTATAACTCCTGTACCTATAAGTTTATGGGGGAGAGATTTATTACAGGAATGGGGAGCACAAGTTCTAATTCCAGAACAATTATATAGCCCTCAAAGTCAGCATATGATGCAAGAAATGGGGTATGTGCCTGGCACGGGATTAAGAAAAAATTTACAAGGGTCAAAGAAACTGCTTCAAGTGGAAGGACAAAACTCTCATCAGGGTTTAGGATATCATTTTTGATGGTGGGCAATGTTAAGCCTCCAGAACCTATACTTTTAAAATGGTTAACAATTAAGCCAATTTGGACAGAACAATGGCCGCTGAATAAAGAGAAACTGGAGGCTTTAGAGAACTTAGTTACCGAACAATTAGAAAAAGGACACATAGCTCCAACATTTTCCACCTGGAATTTTCCAGTCTTTGTTATTAAGAAAAAAATCAGGTAAATGGAGAATGCTGACAGATGTTAGAGCCATTAATTCAGTTATACAACGTATAGGAGCATTAAAGCCAGGATTAACTTCTCCTGCTGTGATTCCAAAAAATTGACCTTTAATAGTCATAGATTTAAAATACTGTTTCTTTACTTTCCCTTTAGCTGAGCAAGATGAACGGTTTGCATTTACAATTCCTGTGGTAAGCAGTTTGCAGCCTGCTAAGAGTTTTCATTGGAAAGTCTTGCCACAAGGCATGTTAAATAGTCCAACAATTTGTCAGACTTATGTAGGACAAGAAATTGAACCTACTTGTAAAAAATTTTCACAGTGTTATGTTATTCATTATATGGATGATATACTTTGTGCTGTCCCACTCAGAAAATATTATTCCAATGTTATCACTTATAAAACTCAATTTCTTGAGCTAGTTTAATTATAGCTCCTGACAAAATTCAGACTACTACTCCTTACTGCTACTTAGGGACCTTAGTAAATGACACTACAGTAGTGCCACAGAAAGTAATCATACATAAGGGTCAATTAAAAACATTGAATGACTTTCAAAAATTACTAGTAGACATTAATTGGATACAACCTGCTCTAGGCATTCCTACCTATGCCATGAGTAATCTATCTTCTATCCTTAGAGGAGATTCTAATCTCACTAGCCCTCAGCAATTAACAAATGAGGCCAAGATAGAGTTACAGCTGATTGAAAAGCAAGTGCATAAAGCTCAAATAAATAGAATAGATCCAGAAAAGACTTTAGACTTACTGATTTTTCCAACTCAGCATTCACCTACTGGTGGTATTATTCAAGAGCAAGATCTTGTAGAATGGCTTTTTCTTCCACATACTAATTCATGGACTCTAACTCATTATTTGGATCAAACTGCTACTCTGATAGGAAATGGGAGAACTCAAGTTGTTAAATTGCATGAATATGACCCTGGAAAAATTATTGTCCCTCTTACAAAGGCACAAATACAACAAGTCTTTATAAATAGTCTTAATTGGCAAACCCATTTAGCTGATTTCATAAGTGTTCTTGATAGTCACTTTCCAAAGACAAAATTATTTTAATTTTTTAAATTAACTAATTGGATTCTCCCTAGAATAGCTAAATTTAAACCAATTGAAGGTGCTGAAAATGTTTTTCCAGATAAGTTTAGTAATGGTAAAGCTTCTTATTCTGGATCAAAAAGTAAAGTTTTCTAGACGCCCTATACTTCAGCTCAAAAAGTGGAGCTTGTAGCTGTAATTGAGGTGCTGACTGCTTTTGAGATGCCTGTCAATGTAATTTCTGATTCTTCATACGTGGTTCATTCCACACAATTAATTGAAAATGCTCAGTTACAATTTCCTACAGATGAACAACTGATTACTTCATTTACCCAACTGCAAACAGCAGTTAGGAATAGAATGCACCCTTTTAAATTACTCATATTAGAGCTCATACACCTCTTCCAGGACCTTTGACTGCAGGGAATCAAATGGCTAATCACCTAGTTGCTACTGCAATATCTAATGCTAGACACTTTCACAATTTAACCCATGTTAATGCCTCTGGTCTCAAACTCAGGTACAGCATTACTTGGAAAGAGGCTAAAGCCATTATTCAACAATGTCCAAATTGCCAAATGGTGCATTCCTCATCTTTTACAGGAGGAGTTAATCCTTGAGGATTGGAGCCTAATTCTCTTTGGCAAGTGGATGTCAATCCTGTTCATTCTTTTGGTAAATTGGCTTATGTACATCTATGTGTAGATATATTTTCTCACTTTGGATTACATGCCAAACAGGTGAATCTTCTGCCTGTGTTAAATGGCATCTCCTGCAATGTTCGCAGTTATGGGCATTCCAGCTTCAGTTAAAATGCAGAATGCCCCAGGCTATACTAGCCAAGCTGTAGCTACATTTTTTTCTATATGGAATATTAAACACATTACTGGTATCCCATATAATTCTCAAGAACAAGCCACAGTGAAAAGAATAAATCTCTCACTGAAACAGCTGTTGCAAAAGCCAAAAAGGGGGTAAACAGGGACTATGGGACACCACATATATGCAATTGAATCTAGCATTATTAACTTTAAATTTTTTGAGCCTGCCTAAAGGCCAGATGTTAGCAGCAGCTGAACAGCATCTACAGAAACCAGCTGCAAAGACAGAAGCAGAACAATTGGTTTGGTGGAGAGATTCGATAACAAGAAGTTGGAAAACAGGTAAAATAATAACTTTGGGTAGAGTGTATGCTTGTGTTTCTCCAGGCCAAAAGCAGCAACTGATTTGGATATCATCAAGATACCTGAAACCTTATCATGAGCCAGATGCCAAGGAAGAGATTCTGGAAGGATCCTGAGGACCCCCCGGTTGCAGTCATGTTGAGACTGACGCTGAGGAGGACCCCAACTGTAACGAGCAACACCCGTCATATACAACCACCTACCTGGGGACAGATCTAGAAGCTGTCAGAGATGGTGGAAGAAAACCTGAGGAAGCCAGGCACGATGAGTAATTAATGATAGTTATGATAGCAGTGATCACCATTGCCATGAGTATTCCTTCAGCAAGGGCTGACACAGAGAACAATTATACTTATTGGGCGTATTTATCAATTTTGGTTGGCAATAATGTCTGGATGTAATCACTCCATGATGCATTTACACATGCTTTCTGGTCTCAGTATTTACCATAATAAATCTGCTCCTATAATTGAAACATACCACGCTCAAAAAGCTATTTGTAAACAGAATTAAACCTGCCCAGAAGAAATGAATGTACTTGTTTGGGAAGATTGCATTGCAGAACAGGCAGAGGTGATGCGCAATGATTTCTATGGAATCATTATTGATTGGTCCCCTAAGGGGATGTTTATCTTGAAATGCACCTCTCAGTCTGTGTGCCATGGCCACACGATGTTCAGCTAGTCTGAACAAAATGGTCAGGTGGTAGAAATGGTAAGAAGTGCGGCAAGAGTTCCTATTATCTGGAAACATGGCAGTATAGTGGCACCTCAACCTCAAATGCTATGACCCACTCTGGTAGCTAAACATAAGGATTTGTGGAAACTATTAACAGCTCTTAATAAGATCAATATTTGGGAAGGAAAATATACTATGCTATCACAATATAATCCTAATTACATTTTAGAACTTTTTGAAAACAATACAATGTGGATAGAAAGTTGTATTCACCATCCTTTTCTGTTGGCAATGGGCGATCTAAAGTTTGACATCCCTAATTATCATGTAACTTACCAGGAATGTAGATTGTTCTCTTGTGTGAACTCTTCCTTGTTTAATACTAATCATTCTATCCTAGTAGTGAGAGCTCAAGAAGGAGTATGGTTACCAGTGAAGCTTTCCCGTCCTTAGGAAGCCTCTCCCTCTGTACATGTTACTGAAATTCTTCAGAAAATTCTGAGATGCTCTCGGTGCTACTTTAATCTTGATTATTATAAGACTGATCGCTGTCACAGCTACTGCTGCAGCAGCTGGAATTATGCTACATTCATCAGTGTAAACAGCAGATTTTGTAAATACATGACAAAAGAATTCTACTCTGCTGTGTGACTCTCAAACTAAAATAGACCAAAAGATAGTTAATCAAATCAACGATCTCTGACAAACTGTAATGTGGTTAAGAGATCAAGTAGCTAGTTTAGAATATAGAATGCAGCTAAAAAGTGATTGGAATAATTCTGACTTTTGTATCACTCCTCACCCTTGTAATGAATTACAGCATGAGCAGGAAAGAATTAAGAAACATTTAAAAGGTCATACTGGAAATTTATCTTTGAATATTGCAAAAGTGAAGGAATAAGTATTTGAAGCCTCTCAGGCACATCTGATGCTAATGCCAGGAACTAAAGTGCTTGAAGGAGCTTTAAAGTGGGCAGATTAGCAGTTTCTTGATCCATTAAAATGAATCAAGAATCTTGAAAGCTCTGTGATTTCAGTGATGATCATGCTTTTAATCTGTTGTCTTCGTATAGTCTGCAGATGCAGATCCCAAATTCTGCAAGAAGTAGCCCACCATGACAAAGCTGCCTATGCCTTTATCACTTTGCAAAAACATAAAGGAGGACATGGTAGCAAGACCTAAGTCTATCATAAACAGGCCTTAAAAAAAACTGGCCAGAAACAGGATTTCTGTAGCAATGTGACATGTTCATGATGGCTGTTACGCACACTGCTAAAAGTTGTTGGATTAGTGGAGCAGGGCAAGGAACACCTGGCCCTGTCCAGAGCAAAAAACTGCTCAAACCACAAATGATAACAGGAGTGGCCTGTGCCTTGACAGCATGTTTTTGCTGCAGATAATCAGCCAGAGCCTGCTTCTCTGCTCCTCACTGAGAATGCTTTGTTTCCCATAAGGAATGCTTTTAGCTAATCTTGCTTATCACTAGCTTTCTGTCAATAAATGGGTGGGTCAAACGCTGTTTGAGGCTCTCAGCTCTGAAGGCTGTGAGACCCCTGATTTCCCACTGCACACCCTATATTTCTATGTGTCTTTAATTCCTCTAGCGCTGCTGGGTTACGGTCTCCATGACTGAGCTGGTGTCGACAGGTGCAGGATTCAGCAACAATTGACAATACCCAAAATTTGTGGGGTCCCCCAAAACAGAGGAGAGTCAAATCACTGAGGTGTTAGATCCAGTGATATATTACAATCTTACTTTTGGACTAGGACCAGGCAGCAAAATCAAATCACTCAGGTGCTGATCATAGGCATATGTAACAATCACACCCACAGGAAAGTCCAGTAATGATTTAACAATCCCACGCAGGTCCCAGTTCTAGGTATGAGAGTCACCACATTTTGTATGTTGGGTCTAAGTATGGTAGTGAAAATCTCACCAGTGAATTGGATCAGTGCATGAGAGCCTTCATTCCTCCTGTAAACTGTGTTCACTCTGGCCTTAAGCCCAGATAAAATTTTCACGGATTCAGATAGAATTCCCACATGTCAATGAACTGAGTTTAGAAATAAGTCATCATTCCAACTTTGGCTAGATGTTCACATATGACAGTTACAATTTTAACTGTGGACTGTGTCTGTGTGAAATTCAGGGTCTCACCAGTGGTCTCTGTCCATGTATGAGGGTGACAATCCTAACAATTGGTGGGGTGTGCACATGAGAGCCACAATTTCACCTGGGTGTTGAACCCTGGAATGACACTGTCTGTACCACAAGAGATTTATATAGTATGCAAGAAAGTGGCAATTATCTATGACTTTGTACAAAAAAGAAGAACCAGGATTGTAATTACAACACTAGGCCTAACTATAAAAGACAGCACCTCTCCTATTAGATTGATTGAGGTATGAGAATCACCATTGCATCTGTGAGCTAGGCCAAAATATATTTTACAATCCCACCTGTGAATAGGCAAAGAGAAGGAGAGTCACATCACCTAGGTTGAGGGCAGGACCAAACAGGAGTGTTGCATCAATTTAAGACTCAGCCAGGAATATGTTACAACCTTCTCCTAAAAGCAGGACACAGGCAGTAGAGTCACATCACCTGGGTGCTGAGTTCAGCAACAGGTAACAATGCTTTCTAAGGTCAATACCCATGCAGGACAGACACATCGCCTGGTACCTGGGTCTAGTGATAATTCACAATTTTTCCTGTGTGCAGAGGGCAGGCAAAAATGGAGAGTTACATCTCCTAGGTAACTGATGCATAGATATGTCAGAAGGCCCTCTGTAGAAAGGGTCTAGGCAGAAGCCTCTCATTTTATAGGTGTTGGATCTAGTAATATGTCCTAACATGGAAAATATTCAGGGCTTAGGCAAAAAAAAAGGGGTCACATAACCTGAGTGCAGAACTTAGCAATATGTAACAATGCACCATGTGGGCAGTGCCAAGGGAAGAAAAAAGACTCACATCACCTGGGTGGAAGACCCAGCCATATGTCACAATGACACCTGTGGGCAGGACCAAGGCTGGAAAAGAGGGTCCTAACTTTGAGGCGCAGAATCAAGACATATATCACAAGCTCATCTGTGGGCTGGGTTGAGGCAGGAGAGCCAAATCACTACAATGCTTAGCAGACACAATCATACCTGAAAGAAAGTCCAGGAATGAGATTAGAAATTCCACACATGTCCATGTTCTAGATATGAGAGTCAACACCTCCTGTATGTTGGGTCTAAATACATGAGTAACAATCTCAATAGCTGACAGAATTTTTGCAAGAGAGCCACAATTTCTTCTGCAGACTGTGTTCTTTCACAGTAGGCACAGCCTCATATGTGTGCTAAAGTTTGGTCTGAGTCACCAGCCCACCTGTAGACCAGATCCTCATATGAGAGTCAATTCTCCAACATTCAACAGACTCCATATGTGAGATTCAGAACCCCAAAAGTGAGATATGTTTATATGGGAGAATGACAATCTTTATTGTTGCCTGAGTGTGCATTCAAGAGACACTATCTCACCTGTGTGCTGTGTACTCCCATGACACGTTGTGTCACCTGAGGGCTTTATACAATATGCAAGAGTGGTGATCCTCTGACCTTCAAACAAGAAGGAAATCTAGATTCTTTTCATTAGTTCTAAGCCCAGAGTCAACATCTCTCTAATTGGCTAAGTCCAGATAAGAGAGTCCTCACCTTCCTATGAACTGGGTTTAGAAATGAGTCACCATCGGCTGGGCATGATGGGTCACGCCTATAATCCCAGCACTTTGGGAGGCTGAGGCAGTTGGATCACCTGAGGTCATGAGTTTGAGAACAGCCTGACCAACATGGTGAAAGCCCATCTCTACTAAAAATACAAACAATGAGCCAGGCATGGTGGCAGGTGCCCATAATCCCAGCTACTTGGGAGGCTGAGGAAGGAGAATCACTTGAAGTTGGGAGGCAGAAGTTGCAGTGAGCTGAGATCATGTCATTGCACTCTAGCCTGGACAAGAGGGAAACTCCATCTCAAAAAAAAAAAAAAAAAAAGGTACCATCTCAACTGTGGCCAGATGTTCACATATGACAGTCAGAGTTCCAACCGGGAAGTGCATTCATATGAGATTCAGGACCTCACCTGTGAGCTCTGTCCGTGTGTGAAGGTAACAATCCTAAAGGTTGGCGGGGTGTGCATAGGAGAAACACAATCTCATCTGTATGGTGAACCCTGTTATGACATTCTCTGTAACACACTAGGGCTTTACAGATGTGAGAAAGCGGTAATTCTCTATGACTTTTGTACAGAAAGAAGACGCAGGATCTTCTTTGTTTTCCTAAGCATAGCTATGAGCAACATTATATCTCCTACTGGCTTCTTCGAGGTATGAAAGTCATCGGTACATGTGTGTGCTTGGCCAAGTTATATGTCACAATTACACCTGTGAGTAAAGAACAAGCACTAGAATCACATCAACTGTGTGCTGGGACAGGATTACATCACAATCTTCACTGAGAGCATGCGCCAGTGAGGAGAGTCACATCACAAGGGTTCTCAACCAGAGATGTTACAATCCTCTCCTGAAAGCAGGGCACAGGAAGAAGAGTAAGATCACCTGGATGGTGGGCCAGGAGATATGTTACAAGGCTCGCTGTGGGCAAGGCCCAGACAGGACAGACAAAACACCTGGTTGCTGGGCCCAGCAATATGTCACAGTTGTCTCTATGGCAGAATGCAGGCAGTAAAGGATTTCATCTCCCAGGTGATGGGTAAAAAATAACATCCCAAAGCACTCTGTGGGAAGGGCTCAGGCAGAAGCCTTCCAACTCCTAGGTGTCTGTTTCAGTGATATGTCACAATAACCAAAATATGCAGGTCTCAGGCAAGTGAGGAGGGTCACACCACCTAGGTGCTAGGTCCAGTGATCTGTCACAATCTTTTTTTTTTTTTTTTTTTTTTGGCAATGCTCAAGCAAAATATAAAAGTCACATCACCAAGATAATGAACAAAAACATGTGTTAGAATATTTCTGTGTGAGGGCCTATGCAGGAAAGTCGCATCACCATGTTGTTGGATCCAGAGTTACATTGTAATACATGATGTATGTGGGTCTCAGGCAGGAGAGGAGAGTAACGTCACTTAGGTGCAGGGTGCACCTAAATGCACATCACAATTTCTCCTTAAGCACACCCCAAGGAGTAGCAGAGAGTCACATCACCTAGGTTCTTGGTCCAGTAGTATTTCACAATACCCCTGAGGGGAGGGCCTAGGCACAAAGTCACATTACCTAGGTGAGAAGCCTAGAGATATATCACAATATCCCTTGTGGGTATGGCTCATAAACAAGAGGAGAGACATAGCCTAGGTGCTAGGCTCAGCTTCATGTTCCAATCACTCCAGTGGGAAGAAGCCAAGAATGAGGAAGAGTCACATCACATAGGAGCTATGTCAAGTGGCATATCACAATTCCCACTGTGGACAAACCCCAGAAGAAAAGAGTTACATCATCTAGGTGGGAGGCCCAAACATATATCACAGTGACTCCTGTGTGCAGGGACCAGGCAGAATAATTACATCACTGTTTTGCTTGCCCCAGCAATAAGTCACTCTCTATTCTGTGGGCATGGCCCAGACAGAAGAGGAATGTCACATCACGTAGGTATAAAGGGAATTTACCTGAGCTTTGCCCCTAGGAGAGATTGTAATGGGTCAAGAAATATGTCACAGTGCTCCCTGGGTGAAGGTTCAGGCAGAAGACTCACATCATCTTAGTACTGGGTCTAGTAGTATGTCTCAAAGCCTTCTAAGGGCAGAGCCAAAGCAAAAAAAGTAACATCACCTTAGTGTTATGCAAAGTCATATCTCATAATCTCTTTTGTGAGCCAAAACTTAAAAAAAGAAAAGTGTCAGCAGGGCGCAATGGCTCAGGCCTGTAATCCCAGCACTTTGAGAGGCCGAGGCAGGCAGATCACCTAAGGTTGGGAGTTCAAAACCAGCCTGATCAACATGGAGAAATCGTGTCTCTACTAGAAATACAAAATTATTTGGGCATGGTGGCACATGCCTTTAATTCCAGCTAATCAGGAGGCTGAGGTAGGAGAATCACTTGAACCCAGGAGGCAGAGGTTGTGGTGAGCCGAGATAGCACCATTGCACTCCAGCATGGACAAGAAGAGCAAGACTCTGTCAAAAAGAAAAAAAAAGGAAAGAAAAGTGTCATATCGGTGAGGTGCTGGGCCCAACAATGTGTCCCAATACCCTGAGTGATTAGGCAACAGGCAGGAAAAGTAAGTCACAATTCCAGGGTGATTGAGAAGATATATATTACAATGTTCTCTGTAGACAGGTCCAGGATGAAGCATTACCTCACCTGGCTGATAGACTTAACAATATGTCACAATGGCCTATGTAGGTAGGGCACAAGCATGAGAGTCACAAAACTAAAGTGTGAGGCCCAGCAATATGTCACAATAAACATGTATGCAGCACCAAGGCCAAAGAGGAGACTCACATTACCTGGGTGCAAGGTTCAGCAATATGTCACAATGACCCCTGTGGGCTTTATCAAGGCAGAATAGAGTCTGGTTCCAGTGATACGTCACTGTGAGTTGGGCCCAGGCAAGAAAGTCAAACTATTCAGATGCTGGGCTGAGGTGTATGTTTCAATCACACCTGTAGGAAGGTCCTGTGATGACATTAACAACAACACACATGTCCTGAGTGAAGGGATAAGTCAACACCTCCTGCATTTTGGGTCTAAATACAGGAGTCACAGTCTCAATAGTGGACTGGATTTGTGCATGAGCCTCAATTTCTCTTACAAACTCTGTGCCTTAAAGTTACAGACACAAAGGTGCGCTGAATCTTGGTTAAAGAGTCACCAACCCAACTGTGAAAAGAATCCAAGAGTCAATTTTCCAACATTCAACTGCCTCCAAAAGTAAGATTCAGAACCTCAAAAGTGGGTGGTGTTCATTTAAGTGAATGACAATCTTTGCTATTAACTGGCTGTGAATATGAGTGTCGCAATCTCACCTGTGTGCTCAGCCTTGCCAGGACACTCTCTGTACCACCTGAGCGCTTTATATGGCACACAGGAGAGTTGCAATCTGCTCTGTGACCTTTGTACTTCTATGGATCCATAATCTTATTTGGTCCTAAATGTAACTATGAGAGTCAACATCTCTCAAATTGCCTGGGTACAGACAGGAGAGTCCTCACCTCCCAATGAGATGGGTTTAGAAATGAGCCAGCATCTCACCTGGGCATGGTGGCTCACACCTATAATCCCAAGAGTTTGGGAGGCTGAGGTGGGTGGATCACCTGAGGTCGGAAGTTCAAGACCAACCTGACCAACGTGAAGAAACCCCGCCTCTACTAAAAATACAAAAAAAAAAAAAAAAGTTATCCAGGTGTGGTGGCACATGCCTGTAATCCCACCTACTCGGGAGGCTGAGACAGGAGAATTGCTTGAACATGGGAGGCGGAGGTTGCAGTGAGCGGAGATCACACCATTGCACTCCAGCCTGGGCAACAAGAGGGAAACCCCACGTTAAAAAAAAAAAAAAGAGTTGGCATCTCAACTGACCAGGTGTTCAGATATGATAGTTACAATTTCAACAGTGGACTGGATCTGCATGTGCGAATCATGACCTCATCAGTTGGCTCTGTCTATGTGTGAGGGTGACAATTCTAAAAATTGGCAGAATGTGCTTACAAGAAACATGATCTTTAGGCCGGGCACAGTGGTTCATGCTTGTAATCCCAGCACTTTCGGAGGCCAAGGCGGAGAGATCATGAGGTCAGGAGATCGAGATCATCCTGATTAACATTGTGAAACCACATCTCTACTGCAAATATAAAATATTAGCCATGAGTTGTGGCACGCGCTTGTAGTCCCAGCTACTCAGGAGGCTGAGCCAGGAGAATTGCTTGAACCCATGACGGGGAGGTTGCAGTGAGCTGAGATCACGCCACTGCACTACAGCTTGGGTGACACAGCAAGACTCTGTCTCAAAGAAAAAAAAAGGAAAAAGAAACAAAACATGATCTAACCTGATTTGCAGCCCTAACCAGGACTGAGGCAGGAGCCTCCCATTTTAGGAGTCTGGTTCAGTGAAATGTCACAGTACCCTATATGCAGTTCTAAGGCAGAACAGAAGAGTCATATCACCTAAGTTCTTGTTCCAGTGATATGTCACATCTTGCCTTTTGTCAGGGACCAGGGAGAAGAGGAGTCACATCACATAGGTGATGAATGAACATATATGTCCTAATACTCCCATGTACAGAGAAAATGCAGGACAGTTGCATCAGCTATTTGTTGAACCCAGTGATATGTCAAAATATACAATTTATGCAGGGCCCAGGCAGGAGAAGAGAGTATCATCACCTAGGTGTCAGGCACAGTGACACATTACAATAACTTCTTGAGAGTCCAAGCAGTGGAGAAGAGTCACATCACCTAGGTGCTGAGTCAAAAAAATATGTCGGCCAGGCATAGTGGCTCAAGACTATAATCTCAGCACTTTGGGAGGCGGAGGCAAGTGGATAACCTGAGGTCAGGAATTCGAGACCAGCCTGGCCAACACAGTAAAACCCTATCTCTAACTAAAACTGTGTAGGGGTTCAGCCAGGATGGTGGGAGAAATTGTAAAATTGTAGGAAATAAACACAAACCCTCATGGAAGGCCTGGGGGTTTGCATAAAGTGTTTGGCTGAAGGCAGCTGAATTCTCTTAAAAGTTTAGGGCACAGATACATAGGAATGTAGAGTAGTTTACCTAAATAACTTGTTCCTTCATGTGGTCCTAAAACTCACCTTTGATAGTTTGTGGACAGGATGGCTCCTTTAGAGTGAAGGCGACTAGGTTGACTACCCTCTAATGGTGTTGACTCAAAGTTTTTGTCATTTAATGTGTGCTGAATAAATGCCAGCAGGGCCAGTGAGTCAGGGCCGTGGCTGTAACTCTTTACAGCACTCTCCTTGAAGTCTGTAAGTGGCCCGTCTGACAAGCACAATATCTGTGTCAGTGTACGTTATTCATCTGTCATTGGGTCAGGGTCTGCAGGACAGACCCCCGCAGCTGGTGCCCCGTGTAAGGAATGCTGTGCAGGGAGCACGACGGATCCCCGAACAATGGTAAAAAAGGAACTGCACAGTCAGTGAGTAATCAGTAAGTCATTGGTGCCCACACGAGATTTCCAAGTTTGACAGGGATTGTTCAAGCTGAGGTTTCATCATGGGACAACAGTTAGCAGCTGAACAGAAATAGTATATAAAAGTATCGAAATAGCTGCTTAAAGCAAGTGGAGCCTCAGTTTTGAAGGCTCAATTAAGGGGCTCAATGCAAACTGTTGCAACTCATAACCCATGGTTCCCAAAAGAAGGCATGCTAGACGTACAGTTCTGGGAACCAGTGGTGAGAAATCTTAAGCAACACCATGCACAAGGGCAACGGGTCCCAGTATCATCTGAAATACTATGGGCTCTAGTGAGGGTGGCCTTGGTCCCCTTATACACAGAAGAGCCTAAAAAAGGGAAAAAGGAGGAGTTGTCACCTGCCTTACCACCTCCTTCTCCCTCAGCCCCGATATCACTGGGCTGAAATAACAAAGAAGAACCAGAGGTTTTGCCTAAGCCACCTCTTCAAATAAATAGGAAAAAAGATGAGGGATACACTAAAGCAATGCAACCCTGTCTTAAGCAATTAGCATTAGAACGGGAGCACTTAACCTGCCCACTAATGCAAAATCAATGAGGCAATCAGTTACATAGAGTTGAGAGGCCAGGCACAGTGGCTTACCTTTGTAATCTCAGCATTTGGGGAGGCAGGCAGAACATGAGGTCAAGAGATTGAGACCATCCTGGCCAACATGATGAAATGCTGTCTCTACTAAAAATACAAAAATTAGCTGGGAGTGGTGGCACACACCTATAATCCCAGCTACTCAGGAGGCTGAGGCAGCAGAATCACTTGAACCTGGGAGGCAGAGGTTGTAGTGAACCAGATTGCACCACTGCACTTCAACCTAGCCCAGCCTGGTGACAGGGCAAGACTCTATCTCAAAAAAAGCAAAAAACAAAAAAACAAAAAGAGTTGAGAAAAGACACTAGAGGCCAGAGCTGTGCAGCCAAGGAGTCAGTGGGCAGAAGAAAAGGTTCAGTAGCAGGGAAGCTCGCAGACACAGAGCCAGCAAATGCTCCCCAAAATTCAGCCTGTGTGGTGGTGGTGGCAGGGTTGGGGAGCCAGGACCAGCGTGCCACAGCTAGCCTGCTAAGTAGGGGTGGAAGGCATGTGCAGGAAGGTCCGCCGAGCCAGCACCAGCCTGGCGGTGGGGGAAGAGAGCAGCATAAGTGAAAAACGGCACAGGCAAAAAATGGCGCCTAGGCAAGTGCAACATGACAGCCTCCCCAGGACTCACGCTGCTGCCCTCCGACTCTGCGGGCGGCCCACATTTGCTTCTTGTGTTCCTTGTATACAAGCTGTCAGGCCTCTGAGCCCAAGCCTGCATGTATACATCCAGATGGTCTGAAGCAACAAAAGAACCACAAAAGAAGTGAAAATAGCCAATTCCTCCCTTAACTAATGACATTCCACGATTGTGGTTTGTTCCTGCCCCACCCTAACTGGTCAATTGATCTTGTGAAATTCCTTCTCCTGGACAATGAGTCTCAGAATCTCCCCACTAAGCACCTTGTAACCCCTGCCTCGCCTGCAAGAGAAAAACTCCCTTTGACTGTAATTTTCCACTGCCTACTCTAATCCTATAAATGCCCCACCCTTATCTCCTTTTGCTGACTCCCTTTTCGGACTCAGTCTGCCTGCACCCAGATATTAAAGAGTTTTATTGCTCACACAAAGCCTGTTTGGTCGTCTTTTCACACAGACGTGCATGACATTTGGTGCTGAAGACCCAGGACAGGGAACTCCTTCAGGAGACTGATCCCATGTCCTCACCCTCACTCCATGAGGAGATCCACCTACGACCTTGGGTCCTCAGTCCAACCAGCCCAAGGAACATCTCACCAATTTCAAATTGGGTAAGCATTCTTTTCACTCTCTTCTCCAGCCTCTCTCACTACCCTTCAATCTCCTTGTCCTTCCAATTCCAGTTCTTTTTCATCTCTAGTAGAGACAAAGGAGACACATTTTATCCATGAACCCAAAACTCTGGCACTGGTCATGGACTCGGGAAGACAGTCTTTCCTTGGTGTCTGATCATCATGGGGATACCTGACCTGATTATTCACCCACATTCCACTGGTGTCTGATCACCGCAGGGATGCCTTCCTTGGTCATTCACCCACATTGCCTTAGTGGCAAGACAACTGCGGGGATGCCTGCTTTGGCTGCTTACCCACATTACAGCCCAGGGCTGCTCACCCTACCCCCTTCTCCGCATCTCTACCCGTCTCTTCAAACTTCACTATGGGCAACCTTCCACCCTCCATTCCCCCTCTTCTCCCTTAGCCTGTGTTCTCAAGAACTGAAAAACTTTTCAACTCACACCTGACCTAAAACCCAAATGCCTTATTTCTTCTGCTTGGCCCCAATACAAACTCGACAATGGTTCCAAATGGCCAGAAAATGCACTTTTGATTTCTCCATCTTACAAGACCTGAATGATTTTTCTCAAAAATGGGCAAATGGTCTGAAGTGCCTGACGTCCAGGCATTCTTTTACACATCAGTCTCTCCCCAGTCTCTGCTCCCAATGTGACTCATCCCAAATCTTTCTTCTTTCTCTCCTGACTGTTCCTTCTGTCTCCACCCCAAGTTCTGAGCCCTTTAAATCTTTCTTTTCTAAGGACCCATCAGACCTCTCCTCTCCTCTCCAGGCTGCTCCTCACCAGGATGAGTCAGGTCCCAGTTCTTCCTCGGCCTCCACTCCCCCACCCTATAATCCTTCTATCACCTCCCCTTCTCACACTTGGTCCAGCTTATGACTTCATTCCACATCTAGTCCTCCCCCACCCGCCCAACAATATCCTCTCAAAGAGGTGGCTGGAGCTAAAGGCATAGTCAAGGTTAATGTTCCTTTTTCTTTATACAACCTCTCCGAAATCAGTTAGCATTTAGGCTCTTTTTCATCAAATATAAAAACCCAGCCCAGTTCATGGCCCATTTGGCAACAACACTTAGATGCTTTACTGCCCTAGACCCAGAGGGGCCAGAAGGCCATCTTATTCTCAATATGCATTTTATTACCCAATCCACTCCCAACATTTAAAAAAGCCCCCAAAATTAGATTCTGGTCCTTAAACCCCACAACAGGACTTAATCAACCTCACCTTCAAGGTGTACAGGAATAGAGAAGAGGCAGCCAAGCAGCAATGTATTTCTGAGTTGCAATTACTTGCCTCTGCTGTGAGAGAAACCCCAGCCACATCTCCAGGAGACAAGAACTTCAAAACGCCTAAACTGCAGGAGTCAGGTATTCCTCCAGGACCTCCTCCCCCAGGATCTTGCTTTAATTGTCAGAAATCTGACCACTGGGCCAAGGAATGCCCGCAGCCCAGGATTCCTCCTAAGCTGTGTCCCATCTGTGCAGGACCTCACTGGAAATTGGATTGTCCAACTTGCCCAGCAGCTGCTTCCAGAGCCCCTGGAATTCGAGCCCGAGGCTCTCTGATTGACTCCTTCCCAGATCTTCTTGGCTTAGCGGCTGAAGACCGACGCTGCTCAATCGCCTCAGAAGCCTCCTGGACCATCACAAACGCTTTGAGTAACATCTTACAGTGGAGGGTAAGTCTGTCTCCTTCTTAATCAATACAGAGGCTACCCACTCCACATTCAAGAGCCTGTTTCCCTTGCCTCCATAACTGTTGTGGGTATTGATGACCAGGCTTCTAAACCTCTTTAAACTCCCCAGCTCTTGTACCAACTTGGGCATTCTTTTATACACTCCTTTTTAGTTATCCCCACCTGCCCAGCTCCCTTATTAGGTCGAGACATTTTAGCTAAATTATCTGCTTCCCTGACTATTCCTCGGCTACAGCCACATCTCATTGCCGCTTTTTTCCCCAGTTCAAAGCCTCCTTCATATCCTCCCCTTGTGTCTCCCTACCTTAACCACAAGTATGGGATACCTCTACTCCCTCGGTGATTGATCATGCACCCCTTACCATCCCATTAAAACCTAATTACCCTTACCCTGCTCAATGCCAGTATCCCATCCCACAACAGGCTTTAAGGGGACTAAATCCCGTTAGCACTTGCCTGTTACAGCGTAGCCTTTTAAAGCCTACAAACTTTCCGTAAAACTCTCCTATTCTACCTGTCCAAAAACCAGACGAGTCTTACAGGCTGGTCCAGGATCTTCACCTTATCAACCAAATTTTCTTGCCTATCCACCCCATGGTGCCAAACCCATATACTCTCCTATCCTCAATACCTCTCTCCGCAATCCATTATTCTGTTCTGGATCTCAAAGATGCTTTCTTTACTATTCCTTCACACCCTTCATCCCAGCTTCTTTTTGCTTTCACTTGGACTGACCCCAACACCCATCAGTCTCAGCAACTCACCTGGACTGTTCTGTCCCAAGGCTTCAGGGAGAGCCCACACTGCTTTGGCCAGGTGCTTTCTCATGATCTGCTTTCTTTTTGCTCATCTGCCTTCCACCTTATTCAATATTTTGATGATCTTCTTTGTCTCCCTCTTACCAATCTTCCCAGCAGGACTCTATCCTGCTTCCTCAACATCGCTCCTCAAAGGGATACCGAGTATCCCACTCCAAGACACAAATTTCTTCCCCTAGCATTACCTATCTCAGTGTAATCTTCCTTCAACATACACGTGCCTTCCTGTAGAGCATGTTCAGTTAATCTTCCAGACCCCAGTCCCACCACCAAACAACTCCTTTCCTTCTTAGGCACTGTTGGATATTTCTGACTCTAGATACCAGGTTTTGCTATCCTAACCAAACCACTTTACAAACTCACTTAACTGATCCCATAGACCCTAAGTCTTTTCCCCATTCTTCTTTTTGCTCTCTCAGAAAGGTCCTGGAGACAGCTCCCACACTAGCACTCCCTGACTCATCCCATCCTTTTTCCTTACACACAGCTGAAATACAAGACTGTGCTGCTGGACTCCTCATGCAGGAGCCAGGCCCACGACCTGTTGCCTTTCTATCAAAACAACTTGACCTCACAATTCTGGGGTGGCCCTCACATCTACATGCAGCAGCTGCCACTGCTTTAATACTTTTAGATGTCCTCAACATCAACAGCTATGCTCCACTTACTCTCTACAGTTCCCATAGCTTTCAAAATCTATTTCCCTTTTTCCTGTTCCCCACCCAGACCACACTTGGTTTACTGATGGTAGTTCTTCCAGGTCCAGTCGCCAATCACCGGCGAAGGCAGGCTATCTATAGTGTCTTCGACATCTATCATTGAGGCTACAGCCCTGTTCCCTTCCACTACCTCTCAGCAAGCAGAACTCATTGCCTTAACTTGAGCCCTCATTCCTGCAAAGGGAGTACGTGTCAATATCTATACCAATTCCAAGTATGCCTTCCACATCCTTCACCACCATACTGTTACATGGGCAGAAAGAGGTTTCCTCACTACACAAGTGCCCTCCATAATTAATGTCTCCTTAATAAAAACTCTTCTTAAAGCTGCTCTACTTCCAAGAAAGCAAAGGCCATTCACTGCAAGGGCCATCAAAAAGCATCAGATCCCATTGCTCAGGGCAAAGCTTATGCTGATAAGGTAACTAAAGAAGCAGCTAGCACTCCAACTTCTGTCCCTCATTGCCAGTTTTCTCCTTCTCATCTTTTCACTTTACATTTCCAGTTTTGCCTTACAAAGGTCTCTTCTTCCTGTGTTGCTCCTCCGTCTACATGTGTCTACCTATTAATTGGACAGGCACATGTACACTAGTTTTCTTTACTACCAAAAATCATTTTGCAAATAGGACCGAACAGCTTTCTGTTCCCCTCATGACACCAACACTTCACCACTATTTTATTGTTCTTATTAATATAAGAAGACAGAAATAGGCATCAACTTACTGCTGCAAAAGGAGGACTCTGTATATTTTTAAATGAAGAGCGTTGTTTTGACCTAAATCAATCTGGCCTGGTGTATGACAACATAAAAAAAACCTCAACGATAGAGCCCCAAAACTCACCAACCAAGCAAATAATTACACTGAACTCACTTGGGCACTCTCTAATTGGATATCCTGGGTCCTCCCAATTCTTAGCCCTTTAATACCTGTTCCTCTCCTTCTCTTATTCAGACCTTATGTCTTCCGTTTAGTTTCTCAATTCATACAAAACCACACCCAGGCCATCACCAATCATTCTATATGACAAATGCTCCTAACAACCCAACAATATAAACCCTTGCCCCAAAATATTTCTTCTGTTTGATCTCTCCCACTCTAGGTTCCCACACCACCCCTAATCCCGCTTGAAGCAGCCCGGGGAAACATCACTGGTTATCTCTCCATACCATCCCCCAAAATTTTTGCTGCCCCAACACTTCACCACTATTTTGTTTTGTTTTGCTTTTCTTATTAATATAAGATTTCTGAGCCCAAGCCTGCACGTATACATCCAGATGGCCTGAAGCAACTAAAGAACCACAAAAGAAGTGAAAATAGCTAGTTCCTGCCTTAACTGATGACATTCCACCATTGCGATTTATTCCTGCCTGACCCTAACTGATCAATTGACCTTATGAAATTCCTTCTCCTGGACAATGAGTCTCAGAACCTCCCCACCAAGCACCTTTAACCCCTGTACCTGCCTGCAAGAGAAAAGCCCCATTTGACTGTAATTTTTCCACTACCTACCCAAATCCTATAAAACTGCCCCACCCCATCTCACTTTGCTGACTCCTTTTTCAGACTCAGTCTGCCTGCACTCAGGTGATTAAAAAGCTTTATTGCTCACACAAAGCCTGTTTTATCATCTCTTCAAATGGACATGCATGACACAAGTGACATCCCAGATTATAATTCTCTGCTAAGATTTAAGTAAAATTTAATCATTTAAAAGACCTAATAATGGCCACTGTTGCTATCTCTCTCTTACCCCTAATATGACCCTCTCCAATTCCAATTTAAGTAAAACAGTAGCCTCTGAAGGGAGAGAAATTACAAAGGGCTCATGAATTACTTGAAAAACAATTAAAAGTTGGGCATGTAGAATAATAGTCCTTGGAATTCACCCATTTTTGTCATCCCCAAAACGTCAGGTAAATGGAGGCTTTTGCATGACCTACATGTTATTAATGCCAATTTGCAACCTATGGGACCCATTCAGCAGTGGCTCCCTTCCCCCATGGCAATTCCTCAAGATTGGCCTATAATCATTATTGATTTAAAAGACTATTTTTAAATGATTCCCCTAGCAGAACAGGACAAAGAAAAATTTGCGTTTACAATACCAGCTGTCAGTAATGAAAGGCCAGCTTGTCAATTTTATTGGAAAGTGCCTCCTCAAGGAATGCTGAACAGTCCTACAATGTGTCAGTATCCTGTAAATAAAGCTTTGTTCCCCAGTAGAAAAGAGTTTCCTGCTTGCAAGATTATTCATTTTGCCGGGCGCGGTGGCTCAAGCCTGTAATCCCAGCACTTTGGGAGGCCGAGACGGGTGGATCACGAGGTCAGGAGATCGAGACCATCCTGGCTAACACGGTGAAACCCCGTCTCTACTAAAAAATACAAAAAACTAGCCGGGCAAGGTGGCGGGCGCCTGTAGTCCCAGCTACTCGGGAGGCTGAGGCAGGAGAATGGCGGGAACCCGGGAGGCGGAGCTTGCAGTGAGCTGAGATCCGGCCACTGCACTCCAGCCTGGGCGACAGAGCGAGACTCCGTCTCAAAAAAAAAAAAAAAAAAGACTATTCATTTTATGGATGATGTATCACTAGCAGTCCCAATAGAGCTGCTACTTTTAAATTTATTTACCTCTGTCATAAAGAACACAGTTAAGAGGTTTAATCATAGCACCTGAAAAAGTACAAATGTCCTCTCCTTGGAAATATCTTGGGTACATACTAACTTCCCAGTCAGTAAAACCTCAAAAGGTTAAACTAAATACTAGCAATTTACATGCATTAAATGATTATCAGAATTTACTGGTCAATATTAACTGGCTCTACCCCACTTTGAGGATTCCTACTGATAAGTTACAAAACCTGTTTTCTATCTTAAAAGGCAATACAGCCCTAGATTATCCCGGATATTTAACCCCTGCCGCAAACAGGGAAATTGAGGAAATAGAACAAGCCATCTCTCAGAGGCAGCTAGATTGCATATATCCAGGCTACTCAATTCAGTAAAACCCTCCCCTAGAGGGTTAATAAGACAGATAGCCCCAGAACTGTGCTTCCTAGAATAGGTTTTTTGCTCACATACTGGGACTAAAACACTCTCTCCCTATATCCAACTACTCAGTAAAGTCGTCTATTCAGGCCACAAACGATGCAGTCAGTTGCTAGATTATGATCCTGATATCATCAGGATTCCTTTAAGTAAAAGGCAATTCAAAGCAGTATTGCCAGTATCTATCGATCTGCAAATAGCTCTCTCTGATTACACAGGACAAATAAAGCATGTTCTTCCTGCTAATAAACTCCTTTATTTCTTATCTTGTACTCCTGTGATTTTGCCTACAAAAATAGTTCACTTCCCCATACCTAATGCTTTAACACTGTTTACTGATGTTTCAGGTAAACATGGAAAAGTGGCAGTCTGGTGGAGACCATAAAATTCACTCACTCAATCTGGGTTTACTTGCACTCAGAGAGTTGAGATTGGGGCCCTGATATTGGCCTTGGAAACTTTTTCCACTCAGTCCATCAATATTGTGAGTGACTCTGCTTATTCTGTTTATTTACTGCAGAATCTTGAGACAGCCCTAATTAAGTCCACTCTAGAGTCCGCCCTGTGTGCTCTTTTTCTCTGACTTCAGCAATTGCTAGATCAATGTACATATCCTATTTTTATTACACACACTCAAGCCCACAGCTCACTGCCTGGCCCATTAACTTAGCAATAATCAAGCAGACTTTCTGGTTATAACATCACTGTTTAACCAAGCCACCAAATCACATCAATTCTTCCACCAAAATTAGAGAAACTTATCTAAACAATTTCAACTTACCCAGAGCCTGGCTAAACAAATTATCCTGCAATGTCCAGATTGCCAGCTCACAGGCACATCCCCTCTTTCTTTTTTTTTTTTTAATTTATTTTTTATTATTATTATACTTTAAGTTCTAGGGTACATGTGCATAATGTGCAGGTTTGTTACATATGTATACTTGTGCCATGTTGCTGTGCTGCACCCATCAACTCGTCAGCACCCATCAACTCGTCATTTACATCAGGTATAACTCCCAATGCAATCCCTCCCTCCTCCCCCAACCCCATGACAGGCCTCGGTGTGTGATGTTCCCCTTCCTGAGTCCAAGTGATCTCATTGTTCAGTTCCCACCTATGAGTGAGAACATGCGGTGTTTGGTTTTCTGTTCTTGTGATAGTTTGCTAAGAATGATGGTTTCCAGCTGCATCCATGTCCCTACAAAGGACACAAACTCATCCTTTTTTATGGCTGCATAGTATTCCATGGTGTATATGTGCCACATTTTTTTAATCCAGTCTGTCACTGATGGACATTTGGGTTGATTCCAAGTCTTTGCTATTGTGAATAGTGCCGCAATAAACATACGTGTGCATGTGTCTTTATAGCAGCATGATTTATAATCCTTTGGGTATATACCCAGTAATGGGATGGCTGGGTCATATGGTACATCTAGTTCTAGATCCTTGAGGAATCACCATACTGTTTTCCATAATGGTTGAACTAGTTTACAATCCCACCCATCCCCTCTTTCAACAGGTGTTATCCCTAAAGGACTAGAACCTAATCAGTTATAGCAAACAGATGTAACACACATCCCTGAATTTAGAAAACTTAGATATGTACATGTATCCACTGATACCAACACTCATCTAATTAATGCACACACCCTTCCTGGAAAATCCACTTGCTATATCATTAAATATCTTTTAACTTTTGTGTTTATGGGGCAGCCTACAATTAAAACTGATAATGGTCCAGCTTCTGCCAGCTCACAATTTCAACAATTTTGTCACATATGGAATATCCAACATTCCACAGGTATCCCATATAACCCCCAAGGAGAAGCTATAGTAGAATATGCCCATTTCACTCTTAAAAATATGCTCAAAAAAAAACAAAAAAGAGGGAGTATGGGTAAAGACCCTGCAACACCATTGGCACAAGCCTTATTTACCCTTAATGTTCTAAATTTAGATGATAAATTTCAATCAGCTGTAGAAAAGCACGTTGCTAAAACCTCTCAAGACATAAAACCTGCAGTTTTTGTTAACGTGGGGAAGAGGATATGCTTGTGTTCATACCCCCTCAGGTCCTCTTTGGATTCCAGCACAATGCATCAAACCATACCATGGCATGCCTAGGACCCAGCCTGGTACCAGAAATGAAGAAATTGACCTTACAGAACCCACAGCCCCGAACAATGCAGCTTCCACCGATGACACAAGCCCCGGACCTGGGGGATGCTGAAGAGAACAACTCAGGAGGCTGAATGAATCCTGCTTCAGACATAGACACCAATTACTCCAGATAATTTGTTTCTTGCTATGCTTTCTGTTGTACATTGCAACTCACATATGGTATTGATCCTTTTTATGTTCTTTCTTTGTTGGCAACCTATACCTGCTACACTCTGTTAAGCTCACACTTGGACCCGCCTTTCTTTTGCCCTGTCACCTGGGCAGACACCCACTTCCCAGCCTTTAATAATGTAACTGCTTGGCTAAGAGGGATAGATTTACCCCTAGTAGGGCTCCTTAGTAACAGCACACATAGAACCGAAGTGCTAAATAACACTGCAGGTCACTCTTCAACTGGAAAAGAATGTTGCTATTTATACTCATGATTGTCTTATGTTATTTGCTAATTCTAGAATGCAAAGTTGGAATAAGAGCTATGACCATCTCTCCTGACAAACCTGTTGCTTCACACATCTGTACTCTTCAGTCAACAGAACCTGATGCAAAGAACAGAAAAAGGGGGAGTTGTGGGGGATTCAGTCAGGATGGTGGGAGAAATTGTAAAATTATAGGAAATAATCACAAACCCTTGTGGAAGGCCTGGGGGTTTGCATAAAATGTTGGGCTGAAGGCAGCTGAATTCTCTTAAAAGCTTAGGGCATAGATACATAGAAATGTAGTTTATCTAAATAACTTGTTTACTCATGTGGTCCTAAAACTAACCTTTGATAGTTCGCAGGCAGGATGACTCTCTCAGGGTTGGGGGAGGGCAACCAGATTGATTATCCTCTAATGGTGTTGACTTAAAGCTTTTGTCATTTAATATGTGCTGAATAAATGCCGGCAGGGCCAGTGAGTCAGGATCACAGCTGCAACTCTTAACAGCTCTCTCCTTGGAGTCTGTAAGTGGCCTAGCCCCTCAGTCAGTCTGACAAGCATAATATCTGTGTCAGTGTACATTATTCATCTGTCGTTGGGTCAGGGTCTGCAGGACAGACCCCCACAAAAATAAAATAAACAAATAGCCAGGCATGATGGCACATGCCTGTAATCCCACCTACCTGGGAGACTGAGATAGGAGAATCACTTGAACATGGGAGGCAGAGGTTGCAGTGAGCCAAGATCATGCCACTGCACTCCGGCCTGGGCAATAGAGTGAGATTCTATCTCAAAAAAAAAAAAAAAAAACCCATATATATATATATATATATATATATATATATATATATATATATATATATACACACACACACAATAATCACTGAGGAGAGAACCAAGGCAAGAGAGTCAAATGTCCTAAGTTATGGGGTAAGAGATATATCACAATAACCTCTGTGAGTAGGGCTCAAGAAAAATAGGAAAGTCACATAACCTAGCAGCTGGGTAAAGCTATATGACATAATCATCCTTGTGGACAGGGCACAAGAAGAAAATCACATCATATAAATCCTGGACCAAGTCATACATAACAATCCACACTATGGACAGTTCTCAGGAAGAAAAGAGTCATACCATTTAGGTGATGGGACCACAGATATGTCACAATAGTCCATGTGAGCAGAGATCATTCAGAAGGAATAAATCACCTGTGTGTTGGGTATAGCAATAAGTCGCTATTTTCTGTGCACATGGCCCAGGCAGGAGGGGAGAGTCACATCATCTAGGTGCTTGGCCCAGAGATATGTCACAATCTCTACTATGGGCAAAGCCCAGGTAAGAAAGGAGAGTCACATCAAATAGTTGATGGGCCAAGAAATATGCCACAGTGCCCCGAGTAGGCAGGGTCTGAGCAGGAGACAAATTACATTCATGCCAGGACCTGCAATACGTCACAATGTCTATTGAGGGCAGGGCCAGACAAAATAACCTTGGTGTCGGGCCCAGCAATATGTCAGTTTTCTTGCAGAAGAGAAGAGTCACATTGGCTCAGTGCTGAAACCAGCAATACATATTGTTATCCCCCAGTGAGCAGGCATCAGGCTGGTGAAAAGATTCACATCACCTAGGTGATCCACACAGAGATATATCACAACTTCCCTGGAAAGCAGTGTCCTGGAAGAATGGTTACATCAGCTGGGTATTGAAAGCAGCTATACTTCACCATGGCCTACGTAGGCAGGCCATAGGTGGCAAAGACCCATCACCTGGGTGCTGAGTCCAGGGATATGTCACAATTTTCCTGAAAGAAAGGCTCAGGTGGGAGAGAAACAGCTTTTAATTGCTGGGCCCAGTGATGTCACAATCTTCTCTGTGGGAAGAATACAGGTAAAAGAGGAGAGTCACATCTTTCTAGGTAATGAAGGCAGAGACATGCCACCAAGCCTCCTGTGGGCAAGGCGCAGGCAGAGGCCTCTCATCCCCGAGGTGTTGGGCCCAGAGATATATCACAATACTCACAATATGCCATGCCCTGGCAATAGAGGTGAGTCATATTACCTAGGTGCTGGGTCCAGAGATATGTCACAATCCCTGTTTTGTCAAGGCCCAGGCATAAATGGAGAGTCACAACACCTGAGTGATAAATGAAAAGATATGTCATCATACCCCTGTGGGCTAAGCCCATGCAGGAGGGTCACTTCACCTAGGTGCTGGCCCCAGTGATGTCACAATACATAATGTATGCAGGGCCAAGGCAGGAGAAGGTAACATCACCTAGGATACTGGTCCAGTGATATATCAAAATCTTTTTCTGGCAGTAGAGAGTCACATCACCTAGGCTCTTAGTCCAGCAATATGTCATAGTACCTCTTGAGGGGAGGGCCCAGGCAGGAGATTCATATTACTTTAGGTTAGCAGCCAAGAGACATGTCACAATGCCCACTATGGGAAGGGTTCAAGAAAAGAGAAGACTAACATGACCTAGGGGCTAGGCTATGTGTGATCATCACCTCAGGTGATCCACCCATTTCAGCCTCCCACAGTCCTGGGATTACAGGCGTAAGCCACTGCACCCGACCTTCTGCCTGTTTTTTAAGACAGAGTCTTACTCTGTCACCCAGGCTGAATTGCAGTGATGCGATCTCGGCTCACTGCAAACTCCACCTCTCAGATTCAAGCAATTCTCCTGCCATGGCCTCCCGAGTAGCTAGGACTACAGGCACGTGCCACCACGCCCAGCTAATTTTTTGTATTTTTAGTAGAGATGGGGTTTCACTGTGTTAGCCAGGATGGTCTCAATCTCCAGACCTCACGGTCCGCCCAACTCGGCCTCCCAAAGTGTTGAGATTACAGGTGTGGGCCACCTTGCGAGGCCTACCCTTCTTTTAAGAAGAAATTGTGGCTGGTCATGGTGGCTCACGCCTGTAATCTCAGCACTTTGAGAGGCCGAGGCGGGCGGATCACCTGAGGTCAGGAGTTCGACACCAGCCTGGTCAACATGGTGAAAACCCATCTCTACTAAAGATACAAAAAATTAGCTGAGTGTGATGGTGCATGTCTGTAATCCCAGCTACTTGGGAAGCTGTGGCAGGAGAATCACTTGAACCCAGGAAGCGAGGTAGCAGTGAGCCTAGATCACGCAACTGCACTCCAGCCTGGGCGATAAGAGCAAAACTCCGTCTTCCCCCGCCCCCCCCAAAAAAGAAAAGAAAAAGAAAAGAAACAAGAGCAGAGGCAGTAGAGTCACGTCACGTGGGTACCAGGCTCAGTGATATGTCACAATGCTCCCTGTGAGCAAAGCCCAGGTAGGAGAAACACATCGCCTGATTTCTGGGCCAAAAAATATGTCACAATTTCTTCTTTATATAAAAAAAGCCTTGGTTTAGAGAGTCACAACAAATAGTTGATTTTCCCAAAGGTATTTCACAATGCTCTGTTGTCAGGGTTCATGCAGGAGACTCACATCACCTTGTTACTGGGCCCAGAAATATGTCACAATGCCTTTTGAGGTCTAGGCCAAGGCAAAACAGTAATGTCACATTGGTGTAGAGCTCCACAATATGTCTCAATCTCCCATTCAAGCAAAACTTATGATGAAAAGAAGAGTCACCCTTGTTTGGTAGTGGGCCAAGTGATATGTCACAATCCCTAGTTTTTGAAGAAACCAGGCAGAAGACAGTCGCATCACCTGGGTGATAGGTGGAAAGATATGTCACTATGCCCCTTGATGGCAGAACCCAGGCAGTAGAGTTAAATTACCAGGGTGTTGGACCCAGCAGTATTTTACAATTGTTTATGTGGTCAGGAAACAGGCATGAGAGTCACATAACCTGGGTGTGGGGTCCAGAGATATGTCACAATGCCCCCTGCGGGCAGTGCCAAGCAGGAGAGGAGACTCACATCACCTAAGCACAAGGCACAGCGAGGCGTCACAATGTCCCCTGCAAGCAGCACTAATGCAGAATAGAGTCAGTTCTGGGTTCAGCAATATGTCACCATCCCATCTGTGGGTTGGACCCATGCAAGAGTCAGATCATTCAACTGATGAACAGAGAAAAATGTCACAATTAAACCTACAGGAAGGCTCAGCAATGAAATTAACAATCCCACACATGTCCTGGTATTAGGTATAGGAGGTTAACACTTCCTATATATTGTGTCTAAGAACAGGAGTTACAACTGCAATGGTTGACTAATGTTGTGCATGAGAGCCTCAACTCCTCCTGCAGACTGTCTAATTAGTGAAGTCACAGCCTCATAGGTGTACTGAATCTTTCTCTGAGTATCACCAACTCACCTGTGGACTGATCCACATCTGAGAGTCAAGTTTCCAACCTTTGACTGCCTATAGGTGTGAGATTCAGAACCTCAAAAGTGGGCTGTGTTCATGTGGGAAAACGACAATGTATAGTGTGTGGGGGTGTGCATACAACTGTCACAGTTTTCCCTGTGAGCTGGGTCTTGTTAGTACACTCTCTATACTACCCAAAGGCTTTATACAGTATTAACAAGAATCACAATTCAGTCTGAAATCTTCATCTTTCTTTCCCCCAAAGGAGAATCTTTTTTCCCCCCACTGAGATGGAGTCTTGCTCTGTCACCCAGGCTGGTGTGCAGTGGCACAATCTCAGCTCACTGCAACCTCTGCCTCCCGGGTTGAAGCAGTTCTCCTGTCTCAGCCTCCCGAGTAGATGGGATTACAGGCACCCATCACCATGCCCAGCTAATTTTTGTATTTTTAATAGAGACAGGATTTCACCATGTTGGCCAGGATGTCTTGAACTTCTGACCTCGTGATCCCCCCGCCTTGGCCTCCAAAAGTGCTGGGGTTACAGGCGTGAGCCACCATGTCTTGCCAGATCTTCATCTTTGTACGCAACCACAACCATACCTGTGGCCCTAAACCCAGATATTGGAGTCAACATCTCTCCAATTGGCTAGGTCCAGATAGTAGAGTCCTCACTGCTTACATTCTGGGTGTAGAAATGTGTCATCATTCGAACAGTGGCTGGATGCTCACATATGACAGTCACAATTCCAACTGTGGACTGTGTTTGCATGGGAAATTCAAGACCTCAGCAATGGGCTCTTTCCATGTGTGAGGGGGATAATCCTAATGGCTGGTGAGGTGTGCATATAAGAAACAAAATCTCACCTAAGTGCTGTGCCCTGTGATAACACACACTCTCTGTAACACTTGAAGGCATTATATGATATGATGCCCAGGGAGGAGCATCAAAGCTTTTTGGCAGGGCCCAGGCAGAAGAGGAGTGTCACATCACCTAGGTGATTGATAAAATGATAGCTCATAATACCCCTATGGGCGGGGCCCATGCGGGAGAGCTGCATTACCAAGGTGGTGGAGTCAGTGATATGTATCATTACACAATGTGTGCAGGTCCCAGGCTAGAGAGGAGTCACTTCATCTAGGTTATTGACCCAGTGATACATCACAATCATTTTTCGGGCAGAGACCAAACAATAGAGAAGAATCACATCACCTAGATGCTGGGCCCAGCTATGTATCACAACACCCTGAGAAGAGGGTCCAAACAAAAGATTCACATCACCTAACTGAGGGTCTCAGACATATGACACAATTCCCACTGTGGGAAGGGCTCAGGAAGAACCGTAGAGTCACATAACCTTGGAGCTGGGCCCAACTACATGTCAAAATCATCCATGTGGGTGGGGCCCAGGAATAAGGAGAGAGTCAAATCATGCAGGTGAAGGGCCACGCAATGTCACACTCCCCACTGTGGACAGGTCCCAGGAAGAAGAGTCACATCACGTCAGTGATGGGCCCAGATATATGTCACAATGACTTCTGTGAGCTGGAAGAAGAATCACATCACCTGTGTGCTGAACTCAGCAATAAGTCACTCTCTCCTCTGTGGGCAAGGCACAGGCAAGAGAGGAGAGTCACATTACCTCAGTTCTGGGCCCAAAGTTATGTCACAATCTCTTTTTGGGCAACATTCAGGTAGAGAGAAGAGTCACATAAAATAGTGAAGGGCCCAGAGATGTGTCTTGTAGGTACCTTGCAGGAAGGAGACTCACATCACAATGCTTCTGGGCCCAGCAATACATCAGCATGCCTTTTCTTCTGAGGGCAGCGGCAAGGCTAAAGAGTAATGCCACTTTAGTATTAGACCCAGTGACATGTCACAGTATCCCCTGCAGGCAGAACCTAGGACAAGGAGGAGAGTTACGTCAGCTAGGTGCCAAGCCCAGTGATATGTCACAATCCCTTCTGTGAGCAGGAGCCAGGTAGGAGAATAGAGTCACATTACCTGTGTGATGGGTGCAGGGATGTCACAATGTCCTCTGTAGGTGGGGCCTAGGCAGTATAGTTACCTCACTTGTGTGCGTGACCGAGCAATATGTCACAATGGCCCACATGGGCAGGGCACAGGTAGAAGAGTCACATAACCTGGATGCAGGGCCCAGCAATATGACACAATGCCCCCTGTGGAAGAGGCAAGGCTGGAGAGAAGATTCACACCACCTGGGTACAAACCCAGTGATATGTCACAGTGTCCTCTGAGGGCAGTGCCAAGGCAGTAGAATAGTCACACCACCTCGGTGCTGGGTCCAGGGATATGTCACAATCCCATTTGTGGCCTGGGCCCAGGGAGGAGCATCAAATCACTCTGGTGCTGGGTAAAGTGATATGTCATAATCACACCAGCAGGAATATTTAGGGATGAGATTATGCATCTGGACTGGCAAGAATCAACACATTAAAAATATTACCAGACCATGCACGATGGCTCATGCCTATAATCCCAGCACTTTGGGGGGCCAAGGCAAGAGGATATCTGGAGTCCAGGATTTGGAGACTATCTTGGGGGTAATGTGGTGGATGAGACCTCTATTGAACAATAATAATAAAAGTTAAAAAAAGAGGCTGGGCACAGTGGCTCACACCGGTAATCCCAGCTACTCGGGAGGCTGAGGCAGAAGAATCACTTGAATCCAGGAGGTGGAGGTTGCAGTGAGCTGAGAACACACCATTGAACTCCAGCCTGGAGAACTAGAGTGAAACTCCATCCCCCAAAAAATGAAAGAATAAGTCAATAATTCCAAGGTCAGCTGGGTGCAGTAGCTCACTCCTGTAATCTCAGAACCTTGGGAAGCCAAAGCCGGCAGATCACTAGGTCAGGAGTTCGAGACCAGCTTGGCCAATATAGTAAAACCCCATCTCTACTAAAAAAACAAAAATCAGCCAGGCGTGGTGGTGGGCGCCTGTAGTCCCAGCTACTCAGGAGGCTGAGGCAGGAGAACCACTTGAATCTGGGAGGCAGAGGTTGCAGTGAGCCGAGATCATGCCACTGTATTCCAGCCTGCACAACAGAGCGAGACTCTATCTCAAATATATATATATATATTTATATATATTTGGCAAATATATATATATATATATATTTAAATTCCAAGGTCCTAGAGAAAAACAGTCTTGAGTCAAAAATACACACAAAAGACCTATTTAGCAGTTAGAATAATTTGTATACCTTTCAAGTAGGCAGGAAAAGAATTTACATACAAAAGTTTTGTACAGAAAGTGATTTAAGAAAAGAGAAAAATTTCTGCCCTCATTTTCAAGAAGGGTGAGGCCTGTATTTGTTATTTGTATCTTTTTTTTTTTTAAACAACATCGAGGTCTAGGGCCATAATCTTGAACTCATGGACATCTGAATTCTAGTAGATGCTAGATTCAGGAACTTGAGGGCTGGCCTTGGGCACACTCTGCACATCAAAAAGTGTTTGGGGAAGTAAATGACAGAAGAGGGAAAAGTGCTATCAATAGCTCATTAGTGGGGGACAGTGTATGGTAGCTGGGAGGACTGGTTTGTGCTACAGATACTAACCCAGGCAGGGCTATATTCTGATGTATTCCTGTGTTCATGCAGGCAGATAAGATTACGATTGGTGGTTCACAAACCCAGGTTGATGAAGAGATCAGGTTGTGCTGGTTTCAGGGTCTGGAATAGAGATTAGCCAGTAGTCTCTACGAACTTGTATAATTTTTTGGTGAGAAATTCTAGGGGCAAAGGCACTATACACATAATTCCTGAGAGTCAAAGTACACTTATGGTATGTTGAAATACACTTATGGGGTTGGGTACAGTGGCTCACGCCTATAATCCTAGCACTTTGGGAGGCCAAGGTGGGCAGATCACCTGAGGTCAGGAGTTAGAGACCAGACTGGCCAAAATGGTGAAACACTGTCTCTACTAAAAATACAAAAAATTAGCCGGGCATAGTGACACATGCCTGTAGTCCCAGCTACTAAGGAGGCTGAGGTAGGAGAATTACTTGAGCCCAGGAGGCAGAGGTTGCAGTGACCAAAGATCGTGCCATTGCACTCCAGCCTGGGCGACAAGAGCAAAACTCCGTCGAAAAGAAAGAAAAAAGAAAAGAGAAGAGAAAAGAAAAGAAATGCACTTATGGATTTCCTGAAAGTCAAAATACACTTATGGTATAGTGTTGTACGTTGGAGAGAGGAAGATGGCCTCATTTCCAACATCTGAGAATGTAGGAACGAAAGTGGAAATTTACAATTTTACTGCAAGCCTGAGTTAGGCCAGGGCAAAACGGTGGTGGATTAGAGGCCCTGCTTGTCACACATTAGAAAGACCAGTCTTCCTGTGGAGTGTTAAAATAATTAAACAGCAGGAAATCAGACTGAAGTGGCTCTAGTGCCCTGTGTTCATAAGTAAAACATCTAAAACCTAACTCAAATGCATGTCTTATAAATTACTATCTTAAGGAAAAAAAAAAACAAACAAAAAACTCAGGCTTAAGCAATTATAAACCTGCGATTAACCTCTGGTTACATAACAAGGAAATTTCCACCTGGATCATACAAATAAGGTAACTACATAACTGTAACCCATTCTTGAATCTGGTTTGCCTTCCTCAGCACTTCATAAAACCCTTTTCTTTATGCTCCTCAGGTGGACCATAAATCAGGGCTGGGTGCTTTCCATTTCACCAATCATGGTTTGGTCAAATAAACTCGTTAACGTTTTAACATTGACTCTTTTTAATTTTAACAGAAGAGACCATGCGCCTGGGCTCAGGCCTGTAATCCCAGAACTTTGGGAGGCTGAGGTGGGCAGTTCACTTGAGGCCAGCAGTTTGAGACAAGCTTGGTCAACATGGCAAAACCCCCTCTCTACTAAAAATACAAAAATTAGCCAGGCGTGGTGGCACAGGTAATCCCAGCTATTTGAGAGGCTGAGGCACGAGAATCACTTCAGCCTGGGAGGAGGTTACAGTAAACTGAGATCGCGCCACTAAAGTTTATGCTGGGAGACAGAGCTAGCCTCCATCTTAACAAAAAAAATTAACAAGAGATACTGAAGACCCCATGGGCTGCAGCTCCTCCCACACACACACACCAAGTCGGGATTCTGCCCCATGACTCCCCAAGCATCCCTGAACACTCTGGGAAATACTCAGGGCTGCCAGTGCAGAGCTGCCCAGAGAGCTCCAGACAGAGTGGCCCACAGAGACCAGGCGGGATGCCAGGGTCCAGGTGTAGAGGACTACCTGCTCCCAAACCAGACGTTCCCGATAAGTGCTCTTGCAAAGGAAGCAGGGCATTCCTTCCCTGCAAACAGGGAGGACAAAGGAGCCAGCTGCAAACAGCAGACCCTGGGGACTGATTTATGTGTAAACATCTTGAAAATCCAGAAAGTCAGGGAATGGTCAGAAAAACAACAATGTGTCTTGTGACTTGGCAACATTCCACAAACCACTGTATAAAATAAAGCAGAGCGTGCTGTTCCCGCGGCCGCCATGTTTGTTTCATCCTGTGTTGTCTTGTGTGTTCATTCCTTTGTTTAGGAAACACGCGGACCCCAACACCGGGCTGCGGGCCCACCAGCCATCTTGAGGCCAGAGGGCCTGGGAAGGAGCTGAGTCAATGGGGACTTAGGTTGGCACAAGGGAGCAGGCTGTGGGGAGGCCGGTCCCACAGGTTTCACAGCCTGATCTCCCCTCTCAGGATGCCCAACTCCGCATACTCAACATTTCCCAGCTTCCAGGATGTCCAGGCATCTTAGCTATGTGTCTCCCAGGACCTGCGGATCACAGGGCAACAGGGGCTGTGACAGAGTCACCAGGGTCTCCCAAAGAGGAGAACGCAGAACAGCGGAAATGAATCCCAAGTTCCCGCCGGACCAAGACAAAGACCCCACCAAATGCTGGAAGCCACGCCCTCCTCTCCAACTGAGCACCTGATTGGGCAGTTCCCATGCCAGCACCACTGACTGGATAAAGTTCCAGGACCCACCTCCCACCCCCACCCTCCACAGTATTAGTGCATTTTACCCGCTGGGAAACAGGCTGAAGTAGGCAGGTCACGTGCCCAGGGTATCCCAACTAATTAAGAAGAGAGCTGAGACTTGAAATGCACTTGCTTTTTTCCTTACCTGGGTTGGCTTGTATGATGCACCTTATTAGCTAATTAATATAAGAAGAAGAACAGTTAGACAACTTTTTTAAAAAGTTGTGGGTTTTTTTGTTGTTTTTTTGTTTTTTGTGGCCAGGCTCAGTGGCTCAGGCCTGTAATCCCAGCACTTTGGGAGGCTGAGGCAAGCGGATCACGAAGTCAGGAGTTCGAGACCAGCCTGGTCAAAATGGTGAAACTCTACCTCCACTAAAAATACAAAAATTAGCCAGGCCTGGTGGCTGGCACCTGTAATCCCAGCTACTTGGGAGGCTGAGGCAGGAGAATTGCTTGAACCCAGGAGGCAGAAGTTGCAGTGAGCCAAGACCGCACCACTGCACTCCAGTCTGGGCTGTGAAACCAGCGGGACTGGCATCCCCACAGTCAGCTCCCAGACGTGACCTGAGTCCCCGGTAGCAAAGCTCTGCCCCAGGCCCCTCTGGCTGCAAGATGGTGGCTGGGCCCACAGCCTGGACCCTTGCGTCCCACCCCGTCCCTGCACGGCCGCCCTTCCTGGAACACTCTGGGCGGTATTAGGTACAGTGGGTTCCTCTTCAAAGAGTCAGCTTGTTCAGCTTCCTTGTTCTTTGATCTCGATTTTGAAAGCCTAACTTCCTCGTTCTTTGTGGCTCCTTGCCCCTAGTTACGGTAAACAACCTTCCCGCCAGTCCTAATGTATAACTCACATCTATTCCCTTGATTACCCACTCTGTAACTGACCTTCCCTCCTAACTGCTCGTCCTGCCACTGTAACCCACACCCCTGCCCCGTTTGAAATAGCCAATCAGGATTAGCTTAGATTGTGCCTTCCAGCCCCAATCAATGGGAGCAGGACACAGCAAAAGGGACTGACCACCTTAGGGATAAAAGTCCCTTCCCTCCCTTGCTCGATCTGCTCTTGGGATTGTGACTGGCACAAGCTGCAACCTTCTACAGAAGTAAACTGCCTTGCTGAGAAAGCTTTTTGCCAGAGTGCTTATTCTTCTTTGCTGCACTGAGCATTTGTTTCTAACAGCAGCTCTGCACCTGCAGTCCCAAATATTTCCCAGAGTGTTCAGGGATGCCAGGCGGGTCATCAGGGCAGAACGTGGACTTCGTGTATTCGTGGGAGGAGCTTAAGCCCTGGGGTCCCCAGTCTCTCCTGTTAAATTTTTTTGTTAGGATGGAGTTTAGTTCTCTCCCAGGCTAAAGTGTAATGGCATAATCTCGGTTTACTCTAACCTTTGCCTGTGAGGCTCAAGCGATTCTCATGCCTCAGCCTCCAGAGTAGCTGAGATTACATATGTGCACCACCACACCAAGCTAATTTTTATATTTTTAGTAAAGATGGGGTTTCGCCCTGTTGGCCAGACTGGTCTGGAACTCCTTGACCTCAGGTGATCTGCCCGCCTCAGCTTCCCAAAGTGCTGTGATTACAGGAGTGAGCCACCACATATGGTCTCCCCTGTTAAAAGTTAAAGAGCATCAATGTTTAAACATTAATGAGTTCATTTGAGCAAACGGTGATTGGTGAAATGGAAAGCACCCAACCATGAGTAGTTCATGTGAGGGGCATGAAGGAAAGGGTTTTATAACGTGCTTGAGAAGGCAAACCAGATTCAAGAACTGGTTACAGTTATGGAGTCACCTTAGTTTTATGTTCCAGGTGGAAATTTCCTGGTTATATAATTAGAGGTTAATTGCAGGTTTATGATTGGCCAAGCCTGAATTTTTTTCGTCCTAAGATAGTAATTTATAAGAAATGCATTTGAGTTAGGTTTCAGATTTTTTACTTATGAGCACAGGGCACTAGAGCCACTTCAGTCTACTTTCCAGCTATTTATTTATTTATTTTGAGATGGAGTCTTGCTCTGTTGCCCAGGCTGGAATGCAATGGCATGATCTCGGCTCACTGCAACCTCTGCCTCCTGGGTTCAAGTGATTCTCCTGCCTCAGCCTTTCGAGTAGCTGGGATTACAAGCACAACCACCAAGCCCAGCTAATTTTTGTATTTTTAGTAGAGATGGGGTTTTACCATGTTGGCCAGGCTGGTCTTTTACTCCTGATCTCAGGTGATCTGCCTGCCTCGGCCCCCCAGATTGCTGGGATTACAGGCGTGAGCCACCGTGCCAGGCCTTTTTAATTTTTTTAACACCCCACAGGAGAAATGATTTCCTCTGAGCCTTGCTAATGTATGGCAGGCAGGTTCTCTAATCCACAACCATTTTTCCCTGGCCAAACTCAGGCTTGTAGTAAAATTATAAATTTCCACTTTCCTTCCTACATTCTCAAATGTAGGAAATGAGCCCAACTTCTCATCTCCAATTTACAATACTATCAACTATTTGTCCTTTATTGTACATTCCAGGCACCGTATTTTATTTTGTTTTTTGATATGGAGTCTCACTCTGTCGGCCAGGCTGGAGTGAAGTGGCATGATCTCAGCTTACTGCAACCTCCACTCCCAAGGTTCAAGCAATAATCCTGTCTCAGCCTTCTGAGTAGCTGGGATTACAGGGGTATGCCACCACGCTCAGCTAATTTTTGTATTTTTTTTTAGTAGTGATGGGGTTTCACCATATTGGTCAGGCTGGTCTTGAATTCCTGACCTGAGGTGATCCACCCACCTCGGCCTCCTGAAGTGCTGGGATTACAGGTGTGAACCAAGCACCTGGCAGACACAGTATTCTAATTGGTTTTTTTTTTTTTTTTTTTTTTTTTTTGGCCAGGCTCAGTGGCTCACACTTGTAATTCCAGCACTTTGGGAGGCAGAGGCAAGCAGATCACAAAGTCAGGAGTTCGAGACTTGAGTCTTGACTCAAACTTGAGTTGAACTTTACTACAGTCTAATCACGATTTTAGACAGCAGTGGATGGCAGGTTTTTAAAGTTTTGTTTTCTGTCTGTAAACATTTCACATGAGAGAAAAAAATAGCAAATAATCCTCTAACACTCTATTGTAAAAAAAAAAAAAAAAAAAGTGCCTTTTCTCCTTTTATCTTTCCTAGGCACACACACCTTATTAGTATGTATTTGGGTTAAAGTTTTGCTTTGGAGAGACTACAGGGCCTTTTACAACAACTTTCTGGCCTTTTCTTGATTATGAGTTTCAAAATTGTCTGGGATAACCCAAGATGCCCATATTAGACACTTCATGTCTCTGGGAGTGTCTAATGAATATCATCCCCTGGGTAATCTCTTAGAGGACAGCCTGAGGAATGAGAGTGTAGCCTCTCAGAGCAGCAGCTGGGTGGCCTGGACCTGAGGACAGTTTCCTGGTATAACGTGGTCTCAAAAGCTAACCTCTGAGAACATTAAGATTTTTTTTCTCAAAGGAACTCTTATACACTGTTGGTGGTTCAACTATTGCAGAAAACTGTGGCAATTCCTCAAGGACCTAAAGACAGAAATACCATTTGATGCAGCAATCCCATTATTGGGTATATACCCAAAGCAACATAAATCATTCTACTGTAAATAGATATCCATGTGTATATTCACTGCAGCACAATTCACAATAGCAGAGACATGTAATCAACCTAAATGTTCACCAGTGATAGACTGGATTAGAAAAAATGTGGTGCATATACACCATGGAATACTGTGCAGCCATGAAAAAGAATGAAATTTTATTCTTTGCAGAAACATGGATGGAGCTTTAGGCCATTATTCTCAGCAAACTAACACTGGAACTGAAAACTAAATACTACATGGTCTCACTTATAAGTGAAAGTTAAGTGACAGGGATACATGAACACATAGAGGACAAAACATACTGGGGCCTATTAGAGACAGGAGGGAGAGGATGAGAAAAAATAACTAGGCCAGGCTAGGTGACTCAGGCCTGTAATCCCAGCGCTTTTGGAGGCTGAGGTAGGTGGATCACTTGAGGTCAGGAGTTCGAGACCAGACTGGCCAACATGGTGAAACCCCGACTCTATCAAAAATACAAAAATTGACCAGCGTTGTGCACGCCTGTAATCCCAGTACTTGGGAGACCAAGGCAGGACAATTGCTTAAACCCAGGAGGCAGTGGTTGCAGTGAGCTGAGATCATGCCACTGCACTCCAGCCTGGGTGAAAAAGTGAGACACCATCTCAAAAAAAAATATATATATATATAAATTTACCTCCTTTATCTTCTCCAGAGTGAGTGTAGTTATTCTTTTCCTTTTTTTTTTTTTTTTTCCAGAGTCTCACTCTGACACCCAGGCTGGAGGGCAGTGGAGCAATCTCAGCTCACTGGAATCTTCACCTCCAGAGTTCAAGTGCTTCTTCTGCTCCAGCCTCCCAAGTAGCTGGGATTACAGGTGGCCGCCACCACGCTCAGCTAATTTTTGGTTTTTTTTAGTAGAGATGAGGTTGCACCATGTTGGCCAGGCTGGTCTCAAACTCCTGACCTCGTGATCTACCCTCCTCAGCCTCCCAAAGTGCTGAGATTACAGGTGTGAGCCACCACACCCAGCCATAGTTAGTTTTTCATGTCCGTTATTTTTAGGGGGTGATTTCAAATAAAGAATTCTTTGGCTTTGCTTTGGGAATGCTACTAGGGAAAAGAAACAGAGAAAATCTTTCTTCAACTATGACTATAGAAAATGAATACATTTCCACAAGCAAATGTGAAAGATTAATGGATGAATTTCATGTATTTGTCAAAATATCAGATCCCTTTTTTTATAGGATCTAGAATTTGTAACAGTGGATATCTCTATTCTGTACTCTGTTATCTGGATGTCCAATTTTAATGCTAATTTTTATGAGATGAATCTTGGCACCTTCTAAAAGTGTTTACATATGGTTGTCTATTAAATTATTTAGTATGAATCATAAGGAGGCGCAAACAAAGTCAGAAAAAAAGGTGGGAGGGGAAGGGAGAGATAAAACGTGGTGAAATCAGACCCTAGATGAGAGAATATTTCACCCAGAAGTCAGACTGTTCTTAAGAGGGTCATGAAAAGGGCTTGTATGTTAACTTAGAGTAAGATTGGGTCTAAGTTAGGAGGCGTGAGGAAGGAAAGAAACTTAAGCAAAGTTTGGTTAACAACTTATTATTCTATCATTTATGAGGCAAAAAAAAAAAAAAAAAAGAATTTAGAGAGTCTGGGGCTTTGTGATATCAAAAACAGGAAGGGTGTTCTTTGCAGTAAGATGATCTTGGAAAACACAAAAGATGGGGGATTACTTTAATCACAGCTGGTATCTACCCACCCCATTTTTCCCCATCACTTTTTTTGTCCTGTACATTTCTTCCATTTGCCTGTTGCTGACAACAACAACAATCATTGTCTTTTTTTTTTTCTTTTTGGCGGGGGTTGGGGTGGGGGAAGTTATGGAGTGTCGCTCTGTCACCCAGGCTGGAGTGCAGTGGCTTGATCTCTGCTCACTGCAACCTCCGCCTCCTAGGTTCAAGTGATTCTCCCGCCTCAGCCTCCTGAGTAGCTGGGATTACAGGTGCACAACACCATACCTGACTAATTTTCATATTTTTAGAAGAGATGGGGTTTCACCATGTTGGTCAGACTGGTCTTGAACTCCTGACCTCGTGATTCGCCTGCCTCGGTCCCCCAAAGTGCTGGGATTACAGGCATAAGCCACCGCACCTGGCCTCTGTTTTTAATTATATTTCTCTAACATTGTTCAGAATTACTAGACATGATATGAACACATAATGTGTTCACCAGGCTTCACTCTGTATGGAACCTTTTCTCTTGGGCTTCCAGTCACAACCCACAGTCATGCAGCAAAGTTCACACTGCCCTCAAAGTTTGAAGGCTGAATGTTCTTCCTGCCTATTTGGGATCTAACATTCTTAATAGTGTAGTTTGACCAGATTTCTTGTGTCCCTGTGGCTTGCTTTCCTGTCCCTCCAAAACCAAAATCTGCAGTTCCAAATTTTGAGTCCAGCTTCTAGGGTTCTCCAGTATGTGTTAGAGCAGCTGTCTTTTTTTTTTTTTTAATTTATTTTTTATTATTATTATACTTTAACTTCTAGGCTACATGTGCATAACGTGCAGGTTTGTTACATATGTATACTTGTGCCATGTTGCTGTGCTGCACCCATCAACTCGTCAGCACCCATCAACTCGTCATTTACATCAGGTATAACTCCCAATGCAATCCCTCCCCCCTCCCCCAACCCCATGACAGGCCTCGGTGTGTGATGTTCCCCTTCCTGAGTCCAAGTGATCTCATTGTTCAGTTCCCACCTATGAGTGAGAACATGCGGTGTTTGGTTTTCTGTTCTTGTGATAGTTTGCTGAGAATGATGGTTTCCAGCTGCATCCATGTCCCTACAAAGGACACAAACTCATCCTTTTTTATAGCTGTATAGTATTCCATGGTGTATATGTGCCACATTTTCTTAACCCAGTCTGTCACTGATGGACATTTGGGTTGATTCCAAGTCTTTGCTATTGTGAATAGTGCCGCAACAAACATATGTGTGCATGTGTCTTTATAGCAGCATGATTTAGAATCCTTTGGGTATATACCCAGTAATGGGATGGCTGGGTCATATGGTACATCTAGTTCTAGATCCTTGAGGAATCGCCATACTGTTTTCCATAATGGTTGAACTAGTTTACAATCCCACCAACAGTGTTAAAGTGTTCCTATTTCTCCACATCCTCTCCAGCACCTGTTATTTCCTGACTTTTTAATGATCGCCATTCTAACTGGTGTGAGATGGTATCTCATTGTGGTTTTGATTTGCATTTCTCTGATGGCCAGTGATGATGAGCATTTTTTCATGTGTCTGTTGGCTGTATGAATGTCTTCTTTTGAGAAATGTCTGTTCATATCCTTTGCCCACTTTTTGATGGGGTTGTTTGTTTTTTTCTTGTAAATTTGTTTGAGTTCTTTGTAGGTTCTGGATATTAGCCCTTTGTCAGATGAGTAGATTGCAAAAATTTTCTCCCATTCTGTAGGTTGCCTGTTCACTCTGATGGTAGTTTCTTTTGCTGTGCAGAAGCTCTTTCATTTAATTAGATCCCATTTGTCAATTTTGGCTTTTGCTGCCGTTGCTTTTGGTGTTTTAGACATGAAGTCTTTGCCCATGCCTATGTCCTGAATGGTACTACCTAGGTTTTCCTCTAGGATTTTTATGGTATTAGGTCTAACATTTAAGTCTCTAATCCATCTTGAATTAATTTTCGTATAAGGAGTAAGGAAAGGATCCAGTTTCAGCTTTCTACTTATGGCTAGCCAATTTTCCCAGCACCATTTATTAAATAGGGAATCCTTTCCCCATTTCTTGTTTCTCTCAGGTTTGTCAAAGATCAGATGGCTGTAGATGTGTGGTATTATTTTTGAGGACTCTGTTCTGTTCCATTGGTCTATATCTCTGTTTTGGTACCAGTACCATGCTGTTTTGGTTACTGTACCCTTGTAGTATGGTTTGAATTCAGGTAGCGTGATGCCTCCAGCTTTGTTCTTTTGACTTAGGATTGTCTTGGAGATGCGGGCTCTTTTTTGGTTCCATATGAACTTTAAAGCAGTTTTTTCCAATTCTGTGAAGAAACTCATTGGTAGCTTGATGGGGATGGCATTGAATCTATAAATAACCTTGGGCAGTATGGCCATTTTCACGATATTGATTCTTCCTATCCATGAGCATTGTATGTTCTTCCATTTGTTTGTGTCCTCTTTTATTTCACTGAGCAGTGGTTTGTAGTTCTCCTTGAAGAGGTCCTTTGCATCCCTTGTAAGTTGGATTCCTAGGTATTTTATTCTCTTTGAAGCAATTGTGAATGGAAGTTCATTCATGATTTGGCTCTCTGTTTGTCTGTTACTGGTGTAAAAGAATGCTCGTGATTTTTGCACATTAATTTTGTATCCTGAGACTTTGCTGAAGTTGCTTATCAGCTTAAGGAGATTTTGGGCTGAGAAAATGGGGTTTTCTAAATATACAATCATGTCATCTGCAAAGAGGGACAATTTGACTTCTTCTTTTCCTAACTGAATACCCTTGATTTCTTTCTCTTTCCTGATTGCCATAGCCAGAACTTCCAACACTATGTTGAATAGGAGTGGTGAGAGAGGGCATCCCTGTCTTGTGCCAGTTTTCAAAGGGAATTTTTCCAGTTTTTGACCATTCAGTATGATACTGGCTGTGGGTTTGTCATAAATAGCTCTTATTATTTTGAGGTACGTTCCATCAATACTGAATTTATTGAGCGTTTTTAGCATGAAGGGCTGTTGAATTTTATCAAAGGCCTTTTCTGCATCTATTGAGATAATCGTGTGGTTCTTGTCTTTGGTTCTGTTTATATGCTGGATTATGTTTATTGATTTGCGAATGTTGAACCAGCCTTGCATCCCAGGGATGAAGCCCACTTGATCATGGTGGATAAGCTTTTTGATGTGCTGCTGAATCCGGTTTACCAGGATTTTATTGAGGATTTTTGCATCGATATTCATCAGGGATATTGGTCTAAAATTCTCTTTTTTTGTTGTGTCTCTGCCAGGCTTTGGTATCAGGATGATGATGACCTCATAAAATGAGGGAGGATTCCCTCCTTTTCTATTGATTAGAATAGTTTCAGAAGGAATGGTACCAGCTCCTCCTTGTACCTCTGGTAGAATTTGGCTATGAATTTGTCTGGTCCTGAACTTTTTTTGGTTGGTAGGCTATTAATTATTGCCTCAATTTCAGAGCCTGCTATTGGTCTCTTCAGAGATTCAACTTCTTCCTGGTTTAGTCTTGAGAGAGTGTAAGTGTCCAGGAAATTATCCATTTCGTCTAGGTTTTCTAGTTTATTTGCGTAGAGGTGTTTATAGTATTCTCTGATGGTAGTTTGTATTTCTGTGGGGTCGGTGATGATATCCCCTTTATCATTTTTTATTGCATCTATTTGATTCTTCTCTCTTTTCTTCTTTATTAGTCTTGCTAGTGGTCTATCAATTTTGTTGATCTTTTCAAAAAACCAGCTCCTGGATTCATTGATTTTTTGGAGGATTTTTTGTGTCTCTATCTCCTTCAGATCTGCTCTGATCTTAGTTATTTCTTGCCTTCTGCTAGCTTTTGAATGTATTTGCTCTTGTCTCTGTAGTTCTTTTAATTGTGATGTTAGGGTGTCAATTTTAGATCTTTCCTGCTTTCTCTTGTGGGCATTTCGTGCTATAAATTTCCCTCTATACACTGCTTTAAATGTGTCCCAGAGATTCTGGCATATTGTATCTTTGTTCTCATTGGTTTCAAAGAACATCTTTATTTCTGCCTTCATTTCGTTATGTACCTAGTAGTCATTCAGGAGAAGGTTGTTCAATTTCCATGTAGTTGAGTGGTTTTGATTGATTTTCTTAGTCCTGAGTTCTAGTTTGATTGCACTGTGGTCTGAGAGACAGTTTGTTATAATTTCTGTTCTTTTACTTTTGCTGAGGAGTGCTTTACTTCCAACTATGTGGTCAATTTTTGAATGAGTGCAAAGTGGTGCTGAGAAGAATGTATATTCTGTTGATTTGGGGTGAAGAGTTCTGTAGATGTCTATTGGGTCTGCTTGGTGCAGAGTTGAGTTCAATTCCTGGATATCCTTGTTAACTTTCTGTCTCCTTGATCTGTCTAATATTGACAGTGGGGTGTTAAAGTCTCCCATTTTTATTGTATGGGAGTCTAAGTCTCTTTGTAAGTGTCTAAGGACTTGTTTTATGAATCTAGGTGCTCCTGTATTGGGTGCATATATATTTAGGATAGTTAGCTCTTCCTGATGAATTGATCCCTTTACCATGACATAATGGCCTTTTGTCTCTTTTGATCTTTGATGGTTTAAAGTCTGTCTTATCAGAGACTAGGATTGCAACCCCTGCTTTTTTTTGTTTTCCATATGCCTGGTAGATCTTCCACTACCCCTTCATTTTGAGCCTATGTATGTCTCTGCATGTGAGATGGGTCTCCTGAATACAGCAAACTGACGGGTCTTGACTCTTTATCAAATTTGCCAGTCTGTGTCTTTCAATGGACCATGTAGTCCATTTACATTTAAAGTTATATTGTTTTGTGTGAACTTGATCCTGTCATTATGATATTAGCTGATTATTTTGCTGGTTAGTTGATGCAGTTTCTTCCTAGCCTAAATGGTCTTTACATTTTGGCATGTTTTTGCAATGGCTGGTACCGGTTGTTCCTTTCCATGTTGAGTGCTTCCTTCAGGATCTCTTGTAGGGCAGTCCTGGTGGCGACAAAATCTCTAAGCATTTGCTTATCTGTAAAGGATTTTATTTCTCCTTCACTTACGAAACTGAGTTTGGCTGGATATGAAATTCTGGGTTGAAAATTCTTTTCTTTTAGAATGTTGAATGTTGGCCCCCACTCTCTTCTGGCTTGGAGAGTTTCTGCTGAGAGATCTGCTGTTAGTCTGATGGGCTTCCCTTTGTGGGTAACCTGACCTTTCTCTCTGGCTGCCCTTAACATTTTTTCCTTCATTTCAACTTTGGTGAATCTGACAATTATGTGTCTTGGAGTTGCTCTTCTCAAGGAGTATCTTAGTGACGTTCTCTGTATTTCCTGAATTTGAATGTTGACCTGCCTTACTAGGTTGGAGAATTCTCCTGGATGGTATCCTGCAGAGTGTTTTCCAACTTGGTTCCATTTTCCCCGTCACTTTCAGGCACACCAATCAGACGTAGATTTGGTCTTTTCACATAATCCCATATTTCTTGGAGGCTTTGTTCATTTCTTTTTACTCTTTTTTCTGTACACTTCTCTTCTCACTTCATTTCATTCATTTGATCTTCAGTCACTGATACTCTTTCTTCCAGTTGATCGAGTTGGTTACTGAAGCTTGTGCACTTGCCACGTTGTTCTCATGTCATGGTTTTCATCTCTATCAGTTCTTTTATGGTCTTCTCTGCATTGACTATTCTAGTTATCCATTCATCCATTCTTTTTTCAAGGTTTTTAGTTCCTTTGCACTGGTTACGTAGTTCCTCCTTTAGCTCTGAGAAATGAGAAGTTTGATTGACTGAAGCCTTCTTCTCTCAACTCATCAAAGTCATTCTCCATCCAGCTTTGTTTCATTGCTGGCGATGAGCTGTGTTCCTTTGGAGGGGGAGATGCATTCTGATTTTTTGAATTTCCAGCTTTTCTGCCCTGCTTTTTCCCCATCTTTGTGGTTTTATCTGCCTTTGGTCTTTGATGATGGTGATGTACTGATGGAGTTTTGGTGTGGGTGTCCTTTCTGTTTGTTAATTTTCCTTCTAACAGTCAAGACCCTTAGCTGTAGGTCTGTTGGAGTTTGCTTGAGGTCCACTCCAGACCTTGTTTGCCTGGGTATCAGCAGCAGAGGCTACAGAAGATAGAATATTGCTGAACAGTGAGTGTTGCTGTCTGATTCTTGCTCTGGAAGCTTCGTCTCAGAAGTGTACCCAGCCCTGTGAGGTGTGAGGTGTCGGTCTGCACCTGGTAGGGGATGTCTCCCAGTTAGGCTACTCAGGGGTCAGGTACCCACTTGAGCAGGCAGTCTGTCCGTTCTCAGACCTCAACCTCCATGCTGGGAGAACCACTGCTCTCTTCAAAGCTGTCAGACAGGGACATTTACATCTGCAGAGGTTTATGCTGCTTTTTGTTTAGCTATGCCCTGTCCCCAGTGGTGGAGTCTACAGAGGCAGGCAGGCTTCCTTGAGCTGTGGTGGACTCCACCCAATTCTAGCTCCCCAGCTGCTTTGTTTACCTACTTAAGCCTCAGCAATGGCGGGCACCACTCCCCCAGTCTTGCTGCCGCCTTGCAGTTAGATCTCAGACTGCTGTGCTAGCAATGAGGGAGGCTCCATGGGCGTGGGACCCTCCAGGCCAGGTGTGGGATATAATCTCCTGGTGTGCCATTTGCTAAGACCCTTGGTAAAGCACGGTATTAGGATGGGATTTACCTGATTTTCCAGGTGTTGTGTGTCTCAATTTCCCTTGGCTAGAAAAAGGAATTCCCTTCCTCTTTCACTTCCCAGGTGTGGTGATGCCTCACCCTGCTTCAGCTCTTGCTGGTTGGGCTGCACCTACTGACCAGCACCAACTGTCCGACACGCCCCAGTGAGATGAACCCAGTACCTCAGTTGAAAATGCAGAAATCACTCATCTTCTGTGTTGCTCACCCTGGGAGCTGGGGGCTGGAGCTGTTCCTGTTCGGCCATCTTGGGCGCACCCTCTTTATGGTTCCTTTCTTTTCTTTTTCTTTCTTTTTTTTTTTTTTTTTTGAGAGAGAATCTCATTCTGTCACTCAGGCTGGAGTGCAGTGGTATGATCTTGGCTCACTGCAAACTCCACGTCCTGGTTTAAGTGATTCTTCTGCGTCAGCCTCCTGAGTAGCTGGGATTACAGGAACACACCACCATGCCCACCTAATTTTTGTAGTTTTAGGAAAGACAGAGTTTCACCATGTTGGCCAGGCTAGTGTCAAACTCCTGACTTCGTAATCTGCCCAACTCAGCCTCCCAAAGTGCTGGGATTACAGGCTTGAGACACCACACCTGGCTATGGTTGCCTTCTAAATATTTTATATATTTTTTTTATTGGGCCATGATGCCTTAATATTTTGTATACATTGTAATCTTTTATTGAGATTTGAACATTAAAAAAGCTACCTCTGCTGGGCATGGTGGCTCACGCCTGTAATCCCAGCACTTTGGGAGGCCGAGGCGGGTGAATCACAAGGTCAGGAGATAGAGACCACGGTGAAACCCCATCTCTACCAAAAATACAAAAAATTAGACAGGCGCGGTGGTGGGCGCCTTTAGTCCCAGCTACTCAGGAGGCTGAGGCAGGAGAATGGCATGAACTTGGGAGGCAGAGCTTGCAGTGAGCTGAGATCGCGCCACTGCACTCCAGCCTGGGCGACAGAGCGAGACTCGATCTCAAAAAAAAAATAAAAAAATAAAAATAAATAAAAATTAAAAAGCTACCTCTAACAATCCTTATAATATAGCTTTGTCCTGGCATAGTCTGAAACCAATTGTCTTTGCTAGAGTCTCTGGGAGTCTCTCAAACATGTACTTAGGATGTGTCCTGTCTAAAATTTTGTTTTTATTTTTTAGTTAAAAAAGTTTATTTCAGCCGGGCACGGTGGCTCATGGCTGTAATCCCAACACTTTGGGAGGCCAAGGCAGGCAGATCATGAGGTTCAGAGATTGAGACCATCCTAGCTAACACTGTGAAACCCTGTCTCTACTAAAAATACAAAAACTAACTGGGAGTGGTGGCACACGCCTATAGTCCCAGTTACTCTGGAGGCTGAGGCAGGAGAATTGCTTGAACCCAAGAGGTGGAGGCTGCCATGAGCCGAGATCATGCCACTGCACTCCAGCCTGCACAACAGAGCAAGACTCCGTCTCAAAAAAAAGAAAAAAAAAGTTTATTTCTGTTTTAATAGTCAGTAACTACTTGCTACACGTGTTTCCTGTATGTGATACTGCAGTCTCTCTGCTGCTATAACATTTACTTTTGGTCTCAGCAGACTCAAACTGTCAATCCAAAATATCCCACCATTTCTTTCAGCACTTTATGTAATGCAGGAAAGAAACTAGTGTCTGGAAAGGCCCCTTGAAGCCAGAAATAAATACGTATGCACCAGTGTTTTTCTCATCTTTTAAAAAAGAAACCAGGAGTTGGCAATTACTTTTTTTTTTTAAAGACAGAATATTGCTCTGTCACCCAGGCTGAAGTGCAGTGGTGAGATCTTGGCTTACTGCAACCTCCACCTCCCAAGTTCAAGTGATTCTCATGCCTCAGCCTTCAGAGTAACTGGGATTACAGGTGAGTGCCACCATACCTGGCAAATTTTTAAATTTTTAGTAGACATGAGGTTTTGCTATTTTGGCTAGGCTAGTTTCAAAATTCTGACCTTGGGTGATCCACCTCTCTCTGCCTCCCAAAGGGTTGGGATTTACGGGTGTTAGCCATCGTGCCCAGCCAGCAATTAACTGCCTAAAAAGCTTTGTTATCTTAGGGATCAGGAAAAACTGTGTTGTGTAACTGTAACACAGTCTTTCTGTGTGGCTCTTTGCACTGTTTTTACCTGGGCATTGCACACGGTTAACCCATTTATACATTTTCTGCAAGTGTATTTTGGTCAGTATGTTTTTGCTGCATGTATATGTCTATGAAAGAATTAGGGCCTGTGGCATTTTGCTGTGCCATCTTGATTACGTGGTTTGTACAGCTTTATAGGTTAGATTAGTAAAGTATGTTTATCTGAGTCTAACAACTGGAGTAACTTGTTATTTTTATTTCTTTCAGTTATGTGCTCTCATTTTGCTCAAGGCCTGTGGCCAGAGAAGGGCATAAAAGAATCCTTCCAAAACTTGATATTGAGAACATATACAAAGTGTGGAGATAAGAATTTACAACTAAGAAAAAAAAAACTGTAAAAGTTTGGATGATGGTAGGATGCACAAGGAGGTTATAATGGACTTAATCAATGTTTGACATCTACGCAGAGCAAAATATTTCAGTGTGATAAATATGTGAAAGTCTTCAATAAATATCCAAATTCAAATAATAATAAAATGAGGCATACTGAAAAAAATTCTTTCAAATGTAAACAATGTGGCAAATCATTTTGCATGCTTTCACACCTAACTCAACATAAGAAAATTCATACTAGAGAGAATTCCTACAAATGTGAAGAATGTGGCAAAGTCTTTAAAGAGCCATCGACCTTTACTCAACATAAAAGAAGTCATACTGAAAAGGCACTGTTCAAATGTGAAGAATGTGGCAAAGCTTTTAAACAGTCCTCAAATCTTACTGAACATAAGAGAATTCATACTAGAGAGAAACACTACAAATGTGAAGAATTTGGCAAAGATTTTAAGTGGTCCTCAAATCTTACTGAACATAAGATAATTCATATTGGAGAAAAACCTTATAAATGTGAAGAATGTGGCAAAGCTTTTAAGTGCTCTTCAAACCTTACTAGACATAAGATAATTCATACTGGAGAGAAACTCTACAAATGTGAAGAATGTGGCAAAACCTTTTACTCCTCCTCAAACCTTACCTTATATGAAATGATTCATACCAGAGAGAAACCCTACAAATGCAAAGAATGTGGCAAAGCTTATAAGTGGTCCTCAAACCTTACTGAACATAAGATAATTCATACTGGAAAGAAACCCTACAAACGTGAAGAATGTAGCAAAGCCTTTAAATAGTCCTCAAACCTTGCTAAACAGAAGATAATTTATACTGGAGAGAAACTCTAGAATTTGAAGAATGTGTCAACGCTTTTAAATGGTCCTCAAAACTTACTGAACATAAGAGAATTCATACTTGAGAAAAACTACAAGGGTGAAGAATGTGGCAAAGCTTTAACTCATTTCTCAATGCTAAACATGGATTGAGGTGAAGAGTTTGAGACCAGCCTGGCCAACATGGTGAATCCCCATCTCTACTAAAAATACAAAAATTAGCTGGGCATGGCGGAGAGAAAATTTTATGCTGGAGAGAGAACTTACAAATGTAAAGAATGTGGCAAAGCCTGTGACCACTCCTCACGTCTTACTACACATAACTCATACTGAAGAGAAATTACAAATGTGAAGGAATGTGGCAAAGCCTTTAACAAGTCTTCAGATCATACTGGAGAAAAACTTTACAAACCTGAATGATGTGACAGTGCTTTGACAACACCTCAAACCTTTCTAAACATAAAAGAACTCATACTGGTGAGAAAGTCTAAAAATGTGAGGAATATCACAAAGCCTTTAAATGGTCATGCTATATTGTAGGTAAGATAATTCATACTGGAGAAGACTTCTACAAGTGTGAAGAATGTGGCAAAACCTTTAACTAATGCTCACACTTTATTGCACAGGAAACCATTTATACTTGAGAAAAATTGTAAAAAGGTAAAGACTATAGAAAAGCTATTGGTATCTGCTCACATCTTAATATCAGAGAGTTCACACTTAATAAAAGTATTATAAATGCAATTATTCTGAAAGGGTCTTTCAGAAAATATAAGCCTATAAAGTGAAAAAGTATTTATTCTGAGGACAAACATTACAACTATAAAACGGATTGCAGTACCTTTACTTGTATCACAGATCTTATTGTATACATTTTGTACTAGAAGAAAACCCTAAAGAAGTTGCCCGAACTTTGTTCAGTGTCAGGAAATTTATACTGGAGAAAAACCCTGCAAATGTAATGAATTTGAAAGAAACACATTTCAAAAACTACAGCTTAGAAAACATCATAGAGTTCATACTAAGATATTTTTGTAAATGAAGTAAATATTTAAAAAGCTTCAAAATTAACTTTATGTAAATCACAGAGAATAAACAGTAGAAATAATAAGGCACTTACTCTTCAGACATTACACTAAATCAGAGTTTTGAGTACAGAAAATAATCCCAAACTGAAATTATTCGGTAAGTTACTAGTATATAACTTCAAAAGAAGTAGAAGATTGTTTGGAGAGTTATAATTACATTAAAAGTATACCTTTTTATTATTACAGATTTTTTTGAAAAGCAAATAATGACGTAATTTAACTCTCAAATTACTTCATGCTCTCCATTCCTATTGTATTTACATGTGAAAGCATGTGATCAAGTACTACGTCATCGTAAATATAAGGATTCTTTTTCATTAGGTAGGCATTATTTATGACCTTTTCTGTGAAAGAGTAAGAACATTAAAATATAAAATACATAACAAAAATTTAAGTAGAGAGGCTCATTGTAGTTCACTTATAATGTTAAGTGATGTGTGAGGTAGGTGTTCTGAGTCATATTTTTGTCCACTATAGTGAAAAAATTTTTTTTAAGTTTTAGTTAAAATTAATTAAATTAGCAGTAACTTATTAATTGTACTTTTATGTAATATGCGGTACATTTAAAAATTTTTCAATTATATGTAAACTTAATTTTTCTAGTTAAACATTGTTCAAAATGTTACATCTATTGCACATTCAATGAAGTGCCTTTTTTTTTTTTTTCTTTGAGATGGAGTCCCACTCTGTTGCCCAGGCTGGAGTGTGGTGGCACGATCTCTGCTCACTGTAACCTCTACCTCCCAGGTTCAAGCAATTCTCCTGCCTCAGCCTCCCAAGTAGCTGGGATTACAGGCACTTGCCACCATGCCCAGCTAATTTTTGTATTTTTAGTAGAGACGGGGATTCACCATGTTGGCCAGGCTGGTCTTGAACTACTCACCTCAAGTGATCCGCATAAATGGCATATTTTGATACAGGCATATAATATGTAATAATAACATTGGAGTACATGAGGTATCCATCACCACTAGCATTTGTTCTTTGTATTACAAATAATCCAATTCTACATTTTTAGCTATTTTTAAATGTACAATTGCCATTGAGTACAGGATCATTTTTATGGTCATAATTAAAATTACATAAATAAAATTCATACATATCTGAGTCCTAAAAAAACTTTCAAAAATTTGTTATATGTATATATATATATATATATTTTTTTTTTGAACATGTGACAACTCTGCCTGCAAACACATACATACAGAATTTTAGCTTTGATTTAAATCGGGTTAAATATACACATATATTATTTTAAAGACAACACTAGGTATATGCAAATTATGATGAATGTGTATGTAAGTATGAGTTAGGGCACAATTTCAGAAGAAAACAGTAAATTTTTTTATTAAGGTGACTAATTTGGTAGAAAAGTAGAAACCTAAAAAATGTGGAAAGCAATTCTATACTGTCTGCTTTGTATTGAATTCTTTAAAATTTTATGGCTTATGGTTCAGAGTCTCCCCATGCAATTCGTCTGGTTTTACTTGTCTGGTACTCTTGCTAAACCCATAATTTCCTTGTTTCTTATATTTTTTTGTTTTGAAGTTTATGCAGTATTCATTATGTGAGCGGGTCAGGGATTATAATAATGATTTTTATGAAATTTAGTAGTGCACACAAAATAATTGGTATATGTAATTTTACAATTAGTGTATGAAGTTATATTGTATTTAATTAGAAGATTCCATTCTGTTCTTTTGCTTGAAGAATACTATATAAGCCCACTTTTATTTAGTTACTGTTTCTTTCAGATTTTAAAATTGTCATAAGTTAATTAATTTATTTATTGAGCAAATTTGCTCAGGTAAGTACTAGGAAGGCTTCCGTAAGTCAAGAGGATGTTTTTGTGTATAAATGCAGCAAAAAACCTCGCAGTGCTTGCTGTGTAGCAGATGCTTCATGATAAACCATAAGTATTCCTCCTGGAGTTAGTTTGTAACTTCAAGTCAGAGAGAGAAAATATCAGTGGTGAAGAAATAACGTGGATGTGTCATGCGAAGAGGATTTTTTTATTTTTATTTTATTTATTTATTTATTTATTTATTTATTTATTTATTTTGGCTGCACAACTGACTCTTGCTGAATTTAAAGAGAAATACTGCTTTTTTTATTTTTATTTTTCAGATAGAGTTTCGCTCTTCTTACCCAGGCTGGAGTGCAAGGCATGATCTCGGGTCACTGCAACCTCTGCCTCTCGGGTTCAAGCGATTCTCTTGCCTCAGCCTCCTGAGTAGCTGGGATTACAGGTATGTGCCGCCATGCCTGGCTAATTTTGTATTTTTAGTAGAGACGGGATTTCTCCATGTTGGTCAGGCTGGTCTCCAACTCCCGACCTCAGGTGATCCACCTGCCTCGGCCTCCCAAAGTGCTGGGATTACAGGTGTGAGCCATCGCGCCTGGCCAATTCTGCTTCTTATATTACCAAATTATCTCAAGTTTGTTTGTCTCATTATTGGCATTCCAACTATGTATGCATCACAGACCTTCTTTTTTTTAATCCGTGTTACAGCTACAGTATCCTCACTGTTGTCTGCCTGCCGTGTCATTTCACATTGTACTTTGTAGGTTTTAATAAGAAAGTTGGTATTTTATTAATGCACTGAAAAATTCGTCTTAACTGAAGAATTAGCTTATCGATATAACTTTCAGATCAGTTAATTAAGAAGCGGCCGGGCACCATGGCTCACGTCTGTAATCCCAGCACTTTGGGAGGCTGAAGTGGGTGGATCATGAGGTCAGAATTCAAGACCAGCCTGGCCAAGATGCTGAAATCCTGTCTCTACTAAATATACGAAAATTAGCCGGACTCAGTGGCAGACGGCTGTAATCCCAGCTACTCGGGAGGCTGTGGCAGGAGAGTCGCTTGAACTCAGAGGGCAGAAGTTGCAGTGAGCCGAGATCGGGCCACTGCATTCCAGTCTGGGCGACAGAGCAAGACTCTGTCTCAAAAATAAATAAATAAATAAATAAATAAATAAATAAATAAATAACCCGCATACACCGTCCTCAGTTAGCATCGTTTTTCTTTGCAACAGAAAAATCTCATGAGATTCTTACACAAAGTGTGACAAATATAAAATTTGTTAGAAAATATATCTTACAAATTAGGTTTTTAAGACTTACTCATAAGTAAAAAAATTTAATTTTTTATCATATAGCACAATTTATGTTCTCATGCAGAATCTTTTGTTTTTAAGCAATAATGTTAACTTTTGCAAAATAATAAAATGAACTCTGTGGATTTGAAATTCAAAATAATATTTCTGTTTCACATGATACTACAATTTTGAGGAGTTGCTCTTATTGTATATAATATTTTTAGTGGATGAAGTTCAGTCTACAGTTTTCATTCTTAGTCACCTATCTGTCGTTAACTCCTTGGTCATTTTTTTTCTGGAAAAATTTTAAAGATCGTGGCAGCTTTTGGATTAAAACATTTTCTGTTATTTTGCACGCAAACTTGTTTACTATATTCACAGAGTGCCCTGTGATGGGACCATAAGCAACATCTGGTTTCTTAGTGTCTTTTATACCTTTATGATCAGCACCAGAAGCCTCATGTGCTCTCAAGTTTAAAATAAAAGCCCTAATGTACATGGGCTCCTCCCATGCACTGTGCTGGGTTCAGAACATGCTCTAAATATCAGAGTTTTCTATGATTGCGACTGAGAAATTAAATGGCAGAAGCAGCACAGAAACCATATGTTTTTGATGCTATTTAGCCAAATTAATGACAAAGAGACAGTATTTTACACATTGGTATTCTTCTGTAATATTTTTAAAATATCTTTTTAACTTGATAGATACGTGTATTTATTCTGTAAAACATGATGTTTTGAAGTATATATACATTGTCAAATGTTTAATTTTAGGTAATTAATGCTTTACCTCACATAGTTAAAATTTTTTGTGGTGAGGCCACATGACCTTGTCCTAGCATTTTAAAAAAATATAATAAATTGGCCGGGCGCGGTGGCTCAAGCCTGTAATCCCAGCACTTTGGGAGGCCGAGACGGGTGGATCACGAGGTCAGGAGATCGAGACCATCCTGGCGAACACGGTGAAACCCCGTCTCTACTAAAAAAAAAATACAAAAAACTAGCCGGGCGTGGTGGCGGCGCCTGTAGTCCCAGCTACTGGGGAGGCTGAGGCTGGAGAATGGCGGGAACCCGGGAGGCGGAGCTTGCAGTGAGCTGAGATCCGGCCACTGCACTCCAGCCTGGGCGACAGAGCGAGACTCCATCTCAAAAAAAAAAAAAAAAAAAAAATAATAAATTATTGGTTTTTTTTTTTTCTTATTTTATATTCCAGAGTAGATGTGCAAGTTTGTTACACAGGCGAATGTGTTACATAGGTAAATGTGTGCCATGGTGGTCAGCTGCACCTATCAACCCATCACCTAGGTATTAAGCCCGGCATGCATTAGCTATTTTTTCCTGATGCTCTTCCTACCCTGCCCTCGCCTGATAGGCCCCAGTGTGTGTTGCTTCTCTCCCTGTGTCCATATGTTCTTATTGTTTGGCTCCCACTTACAAGTGAGAACAGGAGGTGTTTTGACTTCTGTTCTTGTGATAATTTGCTGAGGATAATGGCTTCGAGCTTCATTCATGTCTCTCTGAAAGACATGATCTCACTGCTTTTTATGGCTCTATAGTATTCCATTGTTTATATGTACCAAGTTTTCTTTATCTAGTCTTTCATTAATGGGCATTTGTGTTGATTTCATGTTTTTGCTATTGTGAATAGTGCAGCAATGAACATACACGTGCATGTATCTTCATAATAGAATGATTTATATTATTTTGAGTATATACTAAGTAATGGAGTTGCTGGGTCAAATGGTGTTTCTGGTTTTAAATCTTTGAGGAATTGCCACATTATCTTTTCCAATAATTGAACTAATTTACATTCCCACCAACAGTATATAAGCATTCCTGTTTCTCTGCAACATAGCCAGCATCTGTTGTTTCTTGACTTTTTAATAACCACTATTCTGACTGGCGTAAGACGGTATCTCATTGATCCGGCCACTGCACTCCAGCCCGGGCGACAGCGCGAGACTCCGTCTCAAAAAAAAAAAAAAAAAAAAAAAACATGGTATCTCATTGTGGTTTTGATTTGCATTTCTCTGATGATTAATGATGGTGAGTTTTTTCTCACAGGTTTGTTAGCTGCATGCATGTCTTCTTTTGAAAAGTGTTTGTTCAGCCAGGTGCAGTGGCTCACGCCTGTAATCCCAGCACTTTGGGAGGCCAAGGCGGGGCAGATCACAAGGTCAGGAGTTCAAGACCAGCCTGACCAACATGGTGAAACCCCATATCTACTAAAAATACAAAAATTAGCTAGGCATGGTGGCACGCGCCTGTAGTCCCAGCTACTCAGGAGGCTGAGGCAGGAGAATCGTTTGAACCCAGGAGGCAGAGGTTGCAGTGAGCCACGATCATGCCACTGCACTTCAACCTGGGCAACAGCGAGACTCCATCTCAAGAAAGAAAAAAGTGTTCATGTTCTTTGCCCACTTTTTTATAGGGTTGTTTGTTTTTTTCTTATAAATTTGTGTAAGTTCCCTCTAGATTCTTGATATTAGACCTTTGTAAAATAGATTGCAAAAATTTTCTCCCTTTCTGTAGGTTGTCTGTTCGCTCTGATGATAGTTTCTTTTTATGTGCAGAAGCTCTTTAGTTTAATTAGATCCCAATTCATCAGTTTTTGCTTTTTTTGCAAATGCTTCTGGTGATTTCATCATAAAATGTTTGCCCATGCCTATGTCCTGAATTGTATTGCCTAGATTCTCTTCCAGGGTTCTTATAGTTTTGGGCTTATATTTAAGTCTTCAATTCAGCTTGAGTTATTTTCTATAAGGTATAAGGAAGAGGTCTAGTTTCAGTTTTCTACATATGGCTAGCCAGTTCTCTCAGCACCATTTATTAAATCGAAAAAAAATTTTTCCATTGCTTGTTTTTGTTAGGTTTCTTGAAGATCAGATGGTTGTAGACAGGCAGTTTTATTTCCGATTTCTCTATTCTGTTCTATATGGCCTATGTGTCTGTTTTTGAACCGGTACCATTCTTGTTTTAGTTACTGTAGCCTTGTAGTATACTTTGAAGTCATGTCATGTAATGCCTCCAGCTCTGTTCTTTTTGCCTAAGATTGTCCTGGCTATATGGGCTGTTTTTGTTGTTGTTGTTTGTTTGTTTGTTTTGAGACAGAGTCTCACCCTGTCACCCAGGCTGGAGTGCAATGATGCTATTTCAGCTCACTGCAACCTCTGCCTCCTGGGTTCAAGTGATTCTCCAGCCTCAGTGTCCCGAGTAGCTAGGAATACAGATGCCCACAACTATGCCTGGCCAATTTTTGTATTTTTAGTAGAGACATGGTATCATCATGTTAGACTGATCTCGAACTCCTGACCCCAGGTGATCTGCCTGCCTCAGCCTCTCAAAGTGCTGGGATTACAGGTGTGAACCTTCACACCCAGCCTATGGGCTCTTTTTTGGTTCCATACAAATTTTAATATAGTTTTTCCTAATTCTGTGAAGAATGTCAGTGGTAGTTTAATGGGAATAAATTGCTTTGAACAGTATGGCCATTTTCACATTATTGATTCTTCCTGTCCCTGTGCATAGAATGTTTTTTCATCTGTTTTTGTCCTCTAATTTCCTTGAGCAGTGTTTTGTAGTTCTCCTTAAGGAGGTCTTTCACTTCCCTTATTAGCTGTATTCCTAGGTACTTTATTATTTTTGTGGCAATTGTGAAAGAGAATTCATTCATGATTTGGTTCTCTGCTTGTCTATTGTTGGTGCATAGGAATGCCTGTAATTTCTGCACATTTATTCTGTATACTGAGACTTCGCTGAAGTGGTCTTATCAGCTTGAGAAGCTTAAGAGCTGAGTATATAGGGTTTTCTAAATATAGGATCATATCATCTGAAAACAAAGACAATTTGACTTACTATCTTCCAGTTTGAAAATTCTTTATTTTTTATTCTTGCCTGATTGCCCTGACCAGAACTTCCAATAATATGTTCAATAAGAGTGGTGAGAGAGTGCATTCTTTCCTTGTGCTGGTTTCCAAGGGGAAATGTTTCCAGTTTTTACCCAGTCAGTATGATATTGGCTGTGAGTTTGTCACAAATGGCCCTTATTATTTTGAGGTACGTTCCTTCAATACCTAGTTTATTAAGAGTTTTGTTGTTGTTGTTGTTGTTATTGTTGTTGTTTTGAGATGGAGCTTCACTCTTGTTGCCCAGATTGGAGTGCAATGGCACTATCTCGGCTCACTGCAACCTCCATCTCCTGGGTTCAAGCAATTCTCCTGCCTCAGCCTACCGAGTAACTGGGATTACGGGCATGTGCCACTACACCCGGTTAATTTTGTATTTTTAGCAGAGACAGGGTTTCTCCATGTTGGTCAGGCTGGTCTCAAACTCTCAACATCAGGTGATTCACCCACCTCTGCCTCCCCAAGTGCTGGGATTATAGGCATGAGGCACCACACCCAGCCTACTAAGAGTTTTTAACATGAAGGGATGTTGAATTTTATTGATGGACTTTCCTGCATCTGTTGAGTTAATCGTGTGGGTTCTTTTTTTTAGATCTGTTTATATTATGAATTACATTTATTGATTTGCATATGTTGAACCAGCCTTGCATCCTGGGAATCAAGCCAACTTGATCATGGTGGATGAGCTTTTTGATGTGCTGGTATATTCAGTTTGCAAGTATTTTATTGGTAATTTTTGCATTGATGTTCATTAGGGATTATAGTCTGAAGTTTTCATTTTTTGTTGTGTCTCTGCCAGGTTTTTGTATCAGGATGATGCTGGCCCCACACAATGTGTTAGGGAGAAGTCCCTCCTTTTTAATTGTTGGGAATAGTGCATAAGAAAGGGTATCAGCACCTCTTTGTACCTCTGGTAGAATTCAGCTGTAAATTCATCTGGTCCTGGGCTTTTTCTGGTTGATAAGCTATTATTGCCTCAATTTCAGAATTTGTTAGTGGTCTATTCAGGGATTCAACTTTTTCCTGGTTCAGTCTGAGGAGGGTGTATTTGTTCAGGAGTTTATCCATTTCTTCTAGGTTTTCTAGTTTATTTGCATAGAGGTGTTTATAGTATTATCTGATGGTTATTTGCATTTCTGCAGGGTAAGTGGTGGTATCCCCCTTCTCATTTCTAATTATGTTTATTTGAATCTTCTCTCTTCTCTTATTTAATAGTTTAGCTAGCAGTCTATCTATTTTATTGATATTTTTTCATGAATCTGCTTCTGGATTCATTAATTTTTTTGAGTCATTTTTAACGTTTCTATCTTTTACAGTTCTACTCTGAGCTTGGTTATTTCTTCTGCTAGCTCTGGGGGGTTTTTTTTGCTCTTGGCTCTCTAGTTCTTTTAGTTGTGATGTTAGGATTTCAATTTGAGATCTTTCTAGCTTTTTGATATGGGCATTTATTGCTATAAGTTTTCTTCTTAAACTGCTTTAGCTGTGTGCCAGAGATTCTGGTATGTTGTCTCTTTGTTCTCATTAGTTTCAGATGTTTTAAAATTTCTGCTTTAATCTCATTATATACCCAGAAGTCATTAAGGAACAATTTGTTCAATTTCCATGTAGTTGTGTGGTTTTAAGTGAGTTTTTAAATCTTGAGTTCTAATTGGATTGCACTGTGGTCTGAGAGACTGTTATGATTTTAGTTATTTTGCATTTTCTAAGGAGTGTTTTACTTCTAATTGTGTAATATATTTTAGAGTGAGTGCCATGTGGCACCAAGAAAAATGTATATTATGTTGTTTTTGTGGGGAGAATTCTGTAGATATCTATCAGGTTCACTTGATCCAGAGCTGAGTTCAAGTTCTGATTATCTTTGTTAATTTTCTTCCCAATGATTTGTCTAATATTGACACTGGGGAGTTAAAGTCTCCCATTATTATTGTGGGGGAGTCTAAGTCTCTTTGTAGGTTTTTAAGAACTTGTTTTATGAATCTGCATGCTCCTGTATTGGTTGCATATATATTTAGGATAGTTGGCACTTTGTGTTGAATTGAACCATTTTCTGTTATGTAATGATGTTTTTTTACCTTTTTTGGTTTAAAGTCTATTTTGTCAGAAACAAGGATTGCATCTCCTCCTTTTTTCTGCTTTCCATTCGCTTGGTAAATTTTTTTCCATTCCTTTACTTTGAGCCTATGTGTTCTCTGCACATGAGATGTGTCTCTTGAATACAGCACAGTGATGAGTCTTGTCTTTTTATCCAGCATGCCATTCTGTGTCTTTTAATTGGGGCATTTAACTCATTTACATTTAAAGTTAATATTGTTATATGTGAATTTGATCCTGTCATCATGATGCTGGTTGGTTAATTTTGCAGACTTGTTAACATAGTTGCTTCAGTGTTATTGGTCTGCGTACTTCAGTGTCTTTTTGTGGTGGGTGGTAATGGATTTCCTTTCCATGTTTAGTGCTTCCTTCAAGAGCTTTTGCAAGGCAGGATGAAATCCTTGAGCATTTGCTTGTCTGCAAAGGATTTTATTTCTTCTTCACTTATGAAGCTTAGTTTGGCCAGATATGTAATTCTGGGTTGAAAATTCTTTTCATTAAGAATGTTGAATATTGGCTCCCAATCTCTTCTGGCTTGTAGGGTTTCCACTGAGAGGTTTGCTGTTAGTCTGATGAGCTTCCCTTTGTCGGTGACCTGGCCTTTCTCTCTGGCTTCCCTTAACTCTTTTTTTTTTTCAACCTTGGAGAATCTGATGATTCTGTTTTGGGGGGTCAACGTTTCATGGAGTATCTTATTAGGGTTCTCTGGATTTTCTGGATTTAAATGTTGGCCTGTCTTGCCAGGTTGGGGAAGTTCTCCTGGATGATCTCCTGAAGTGTGTTTTCCAACTTGGTTCCATTCTCCCCGTCTCTTTTCGGTATGCCACTCAGTTGTAGGTTTGGTCTTTTTACAAAGTTCCATAGTTCTCGGAGTTTTTATTCATTCCTCTTTATTTTTTCCCTCTAATTTGTCTGCTTGCCTTATTTCAGCAAGATAGTATTCGAGCTCTGACAGTCTTTCTTTCTCTTGGTCAATTCAGCTATTGATACTTGTGTTTGCTTCATGGAGTTCTCATGCTCTGTTTTTCAGCTCCATCGGATCATTTATGTTTCTTTTTAAGCTGGTTATCTAGTTAACAGCTCCTGTAATCTTCTACTATTGTTCTTAGCTTCTTTGAATCGGGTTACAACATAGTCCTTTAGCTCAGCGAAGTTCATTATTACTTACTCACCTCCTGAAGCCTCCTTTTGTCAGTTCTTTTATCTGAGCTTCAGCCCAGTTCTGTGTCCTTGCTGGAGAGGTTTTTTGCAATCAATTGGAAGAGAAGAGGCATTCTGGCTTTTGGAATTGTCAGCATATTTGCACTGGTTTTTCTTCATCTTTGTGGATTTATCTACCTTTGAGATTTGAATGAGGTTTCAGTGGGGTCCTTCTTGATGTTGTTGCTTTTTTCTTTCTTTTTTAACAGTCTTCTCTTCTGCAGGTCTGCTGCAGTTTGCTGGGGGTCAGTCCACTCCAGATGCTGTTCACCTGGGTATCACCAGTGAAGGCTGCAGAACAGCAAAGATTGCCACCTGCTCCTTCCTCTGGAAGCTTCTTCCGACAGGGACACTGACCTGATGCCAGCCTGAACTCTCCTGTATGAGGTGTCTGGGAACCCCTGTTGGGAGGTCTCACCCAATCAGGAGGCACAGATTCAGGAACTGATTTAAAGAAGCAGACTGGATGCCCCTCACTGGCGTCAGTGTATTGTGCTCTGGGGAATCTCTCCCTCGTCCAGATCACTAGGACACTTCAGAGCCAGCAGGCAGAAAAGATTGTGTCCACTGAACCTTAAGATTATGACCACCCCTCCCCCAGGTGCTCTGACCCAGAGAGATGAAAGTTCTGTCTGTAAACTTATGGCTGAAGTTCCTGGAATTTGTCCAGGGAGACTCTGCCCAGTAAGGAGAGATGTATCTGGTTCCCACTTAAAGAAGCAGTCTGGCCATGATCTGCCACAGCCACTGTGCTGTGCTGTGGGGACTTTGACGCAGTCCAGACCTCAGTCTTTCTATCCCTGGCAGAGGAAAACTACCAACTAGAGCCACAGTTACGGCAGTCACCCCTCCCTCCAAAATAAACTTGGTTGCATTTTGCATACTCCAGGCTGCTTTGCTGGCCAGCAGGGGTTCCAATCCAGTGGGTCTTAACTTGTGGGATTCAATGGGAGTGGGATCTGCCGAGTGAGACCACTTGGCACATTGACTTTAGCCCCCTTCCCACATAAGTGGATGAATCTCCTGCCTCATGAGTTCTGGAAGCCACTGGAGTTTGCAAAAATTCCTGCAACTAAGTGCCTGTCTGAATGGCCGCTGACCCTGGCAGCTGCCACAGGTCTGCACAGCTTCATGCTTGGAATGCAAGGGCCTGGTAGTGTGGGACCCAAAAGGGCTCTCCTAAACGACAAATTGCAAAATTCCATGGGAAAAGTGTAGTTTTTCATCTGAGTAACATAATCCCTCAGTGCCTTTCTTGGCTGGGGGAGGGAGTTCCCTTTTACCCTGTGAAGGTCCTGGGTGAACTGTGGCCACACCCTGCTTTTTCCTGCTCTCTGTGGTCACACCAACTGCCTAGCCAGTTCCAGTGAGAGAATCTGGGTACCTCAGTTAGAAATGCTGAATTCACCTGCTGTTTACATTCGGTGGGAGTCGCAGACCAGAGCTGTTTCTCCTAGGCCATCTGGGCCCTTCGCAATATAATACATTATTATTAACTATAGACACCATGCTGTACAATATATCTCTTGAATGTATTCTTCCTATCCAACTATAATTATGTATTATCTGACAGACATCTTCCCAAACACCCCTTTCTTTTAAATACCTTGGGATCTGGTGGTCACCATTTTACTCTCTACTTCAGTGAAATTAAGTTTTATAGAATCCATGTGTAGGTGAAATTAGGAAATTTTAATCTTTCTGTGCCTGGCTTATTTCAAGTAATATAATGTCCTCCAAGTTAATCCATGTAATTGAACATAATAGAATTTTCTTTTTTAAAAATAAATCGTATTTTATTGTGTGTATATACCACACTGTCTTTATTGACTCATTAGATGTTGAACTGTTGATTCTACATTTTGGCTATTATGAATAGTGTTGCAAACAACACAGAAGTGCAAATGTCTCTTCATTCTCATTTTATTTCTTTTAAATATATATGCAATAGTGAAATTGCTGTGTTATAGGGTACTTTGATTTTAAATTTTTTGAGAAATCTCTACTTTGTTTTTATGGTTCATGATGGCTGTCCTCATTTACATTCACACCAACAGTATGCAAACATTCTCTTCACATATTTATCTTTGTTTTTTTTCCTTTTTCTTTCTAATAGGAGTCATTCTAATAAGAGTAAGTTGATATATTATAGATTTTTTGACTTTCCTTTCCCTGATAATAATTGACACTGAGGTTTTTCTTTTTGACTGAGTTTTACTCTGTTGCCCAGGCTGGAGTGCAGTGGCACAATCTCTGCTCACTACAGCCTCTGCCTCCCAGGTTCAAACAATTCTCCTGCCTCAGCTTCCCAAGTAGCTGGGATTACAGGTGCCCACCACCATGCCTGGCTAATTTTTGTATTTTTAGTAGAAACTGAGTTTCGCCATGTTGGCCAGGCTAGTCTCAAACTCCTGACCTCAGGTGATCCACCTGTCTTGGCCTCCCAAAGTGCTGGCATTACAGGCATGAGCCACTGCACCCCGGCCACATTGAGTCTTTTTAAATTTATCTATTGGCCATATGTATCTTTTCTTAAAAAATATTTAAGCCCTCTGCTCATTTTGGTAGTTATTTGCTTTTTGTTGTATAATTATTTGAGTTTCTTACATATTCTTAGTATTAACCCCTTGTCAAATGTATAATTTTCAAAAAATATTTTTAGTCGTCTCATTTTAGGTGTGTCAGATTCTGTGCAGGAGCTTTATAATTTGCATTAATCTTACTCATCTATTTTTTCTTTTGTTCCCTGGGATTTTGAGTTTAAATCAAAAAAAGTCACAGCCCAGACCAACGTTATGGGGCTTTCAGTCTATATTTTTTGTAGTAGTCTCAGAGTTTCAGGCCTTGCATTTAAGAATTTATTTTATTTGATTTTTATATATGAAGTAAGATAAGGGTTGCATTTTATTGCTCTTCTTGTGGCTATTAAATTTTCTGAGCACCATTTATTGAAGATACTGTTCTTTTTCTAAGAAATTGTTACCTTTATCTAAAATCAGTTAGCTGGAAGTGCATAGATGTATTTGTAATTTCTCTTTTCTGCTCCATTGGCCTATGTGTCTGTTTTTGTTCAAGTAACATACTGTTTTATTTGCTGTAGCTTTGTAGTATATTTCAAAGTCAGATACGGTGGTAACTTCTGTCTTTCTTATTTGCTGGATTTCTCTGACTATTCAGAGTCTTTTGTGGTACCACATAAATTTTAGATTTTTTAAAATTTTCTATTAAACATGTCACCAGTATTTTGATAGAGGTTGCATAATATATGTAGATCATTTTGTGTAATACACACATTTAACAATATTAATAACTCCAATGCATGAATGAGTAACGTTTTCCATTTGCATATGATTTTATTTTAATGTTTTTTAGATTATAATGTACAAGTGTTTCAACTTTTTAGTTAAATTTATTTCAAATTATAGTTACTACAGTTATTGCAGATGAGATTGTTTTGCATTATAATTTCATATTGAGATAGTTAATTATGAGTGTATAGAAATGCTACTGACAAATTGGCACCTAATTAAACTAAAGTGTTTCTGCACAGCAAAACAAACTATCAACAAAGTAAACAGACAACCTACAGTATAAAATAAAATATTAGCAAACTGAATACAAAGTAAGATTAATATATAGAATCTATGAGAAATTTAATAAGAAAAAAGCAAATGATCTAAATAGACAGTACTCAAAGAAAGATACAAAAGCTGTGAATAAACATACAAAAAGTTGCTCAACATTCCTAATAATCAGAGAGACAGAAATCAAAATGACAATGTCATATCATCCCACATCCGTTAGATTGGCTGTTGTTAGAAAGTCAAAAAACAACAGAATTTTAAGTCATGGAGAAAAGGAAATCTTGAAACACTGTGAAAATGCAAATTAATTCATCCCCAATGAAAAGCAGTTTGGAGGTTTCTCAAAGAACTAAGAATATAATTGCCATTTGACCCATCAGTCATATTACTGGGTATATACCCAAAGGAAAATAAATTATTTTATCAAAAAGACATCTGCATTCATTGTTTATTACTGCACTATTCACAATAGCAAAAACTTTTTTTTTTTTTTGAGACAAAGTCTTGCTCTTGTTGCTCAGCATGGCACGATCTCAGCTCACTGCAACCTCCACCTCCCAGATTCAAGCAATTCTCCTGCTTCAGCCTCCCAAGTAGGTGGCATTACAGGTGCTTACGACCACACCTGGCTAATTTTTGTATTTTTAGTAGAGATGGGGTTTCACCATGTTGGCCAGTCTGGTCTCAATCTCTTGACCTCATGATCCCCCCAACTTGGCATCCCAAAGTGCTGGGATTATAGGCGTGAGCCACCACACCTGGTCAAACAAAATTAAATTAGATACCCATACATCTTAAATTGGATTTTTAAAAAATGAGGTACTTATACACCATGCAATAATATGCAGCCACAGAAAAGAATGAAGTAAAGTTTTTTGCAGCAGCATGGATGCAGCAGAAGACCATTATTTTAGGCAAATTAACACAGAACAGGAAAAAATCAACATGTTCTCACTTATACATGGGAGCTAATCATTGCATGCGCATGGAAACAAAGATGGAAAAAATAAACTCTGGAAATTCTAAAAAAGGAGGAAGGGAGACAAACATTAAAAAACTGTGTATCAGGTATGATGTATGCTACTTGAGCAATGGAATTATCAAGTTCCCAAACCTCAATATCATGCGGTATGTTACAGGTCTGCACCTGTACCCTCTGTATCTAAAATAAAAATAATAGAAAGCTCTGTGGTATAATGACATGTTACACTTCTCCAGTTTTGGGTTGCTATTGAAATTAGGAGTGAAAAACAGAATTATGTCACCTTTGGCCATAAGGATGAATGTTTCTATACCCGGTCTCCCCACATTCTATAAGCCAACCTCTCAGGAAGCTCTAAACCTATATCTCAAGAAGTGTTTTATTTCCAAGTGTGCAGCTAAAACAAATGACTCTACATCTTTATTTTTCAAGTTTTAACTGTTCACTAGACTACAGAGTTAATGTATTACCCTGCTTTTTTGGGGAAAAATGATAAGTGGTTTAATCACATTTCTTCTTTAGAATAAACCATTTATGAAAATGTGAGGCTGTGGAAATCATGCTAAATTACTGAATTGGAAAGAGAAAATGTTTTTGTAAAGAAAAGCATACAAGTTTTATAGCCATAGCCCAAATATGATGAAACAGAGAGTGTGGGATATTTAGGACCACACAACTACTAAATGCTCAGGTCATCACAACCATTCTTGTGAAAAAAGGAATAATGGTTCAGCAGGTACTTTTAGAATACTTTTCTGATTCTACTACAGTGTTAAATTTTTTGTCTTTATTATATGCCCTGTAAAGTCTCTAATTCCACAAAAGATGCCATGAATTCAAAGTTAATATGCTCACAAATATGTTTTCCCTAGAAGGGCACTACTGTGTTTGCAGTCAAGGTGCAGCATTTCTGGCTTTTTTTTTTTTTTTTTTTTGCTGATATGTTTGTGTGAAATAGGCAGGAAGTGAAGCAAAGTTAATCATAACATTTCTAGATTCTATAACTACAGCATCTGAAATCTAGTATTATGTCAACTAGAAATAATGACAATATTTCAAAGCTGAAGAAATAAATTGATAAATACTTTATATGTTTATTTGTAATAGTTTATAAAAATTTATAGTTTCTAAATTATAAGTGAAACAAGTTGAATATGCAGATACCTAAAAGTTCTATTTGGATGATAGTATTAATATTTTAATATCTTATGATTGTGAATCACTACTGCCTTATTGGGTTTACTGTAAAGCAGTTATTTACCTTCTAAATGTAAACAGAGAAGAGGATTTTAATAATCTTAAGCATACAGATTTATTAAGATTAGCACTTTGTTTAGATTTGAATAAAATTTATAGGTTTTTAGCAATAAAAAATTTAGCATTGTTTCTAGTAGAAATAAAACAGCAATATAAATATGTTATTAAAAATGTGTTTAAAAGCTTTTTTTTTTTTTAGGAAGACGCGGTCGTAGGACTTGCGGATCTTTGGTTCGAACGCTCCTGCTCCTGACTCACGGCTGTTCACTCTCGCGGAGGAACAAGTCGGTCAGGAAGCCGCGCAGCAGCCATGGCTTTTAAGGATACCGGAAAAACACCCGTGGAGCCGGAGGTGGCAATTCACCGAATTCGAATCACCCTAACGAGCCTCAACGTTAAATCCCTGGAAAAGGTGTGTGCTGACTTGATCAGAGGCGCGAAGGAAAAGAACCTGAAAGTGAAAGGACCAGTTCGAATGCCTACCAAGACTTTGAGAATCACTACAAGAAAAACTCCTTGTGGTGAAGGTTCTAAGACATGGGATCGTTTCCAGATGAGAATCCACAAGCGACTCATTGACTTGCACAGTCCTTCTGAGATTGTTAAGCAGATTACTTCCATCAGTATTGAGCCAGGAGTTGAGGTGGAAGTCACCATTGCAGATGCTTAAGTCAACTATTTTAATAAATTGATTACCAGTTGTTAAAAAAAAAAAAAGTGTTTAAAAGAAACTACGTGTGTTTGTTAAATAACATTTAAAACCACATTGTAAGTGACAGATTAGTAATTCCAATCTTTATTTTAGTCACTGAGAAAACTTAGTATACTTTAATTATTCAATGGAAAAGAATATTTTTATATTAGTGTTCCTGAAACTTTCAGAAACTATAGACCACTCAATAGATGATGATGTAGATGCAGAACACAAATGTTCTATATAATAATAGACTCATCTTAGCCTTTTTTTTTTTTTTTTTTTGAGATGGAGTCTAGCTCTGTCACCCAGGCTGGAGTGCAGTGGCATGATCTTGGCTCACTGCAACTTCTGCCTCCCGGGTTCAAGAGATTCCCCTGCCTCAGCCTCCCGAGTAACTGGGATTACAGGCACCTGCCACCACGCCCGGCTAACTTTTGTATTTTTAGTACAGACAGGGTTTCACTGTGTTGGTCAGGCAGGTCTCAAACTCCTAACCTCATGATCCACCCGCCTCGGCCTCCTAAAGTGCTCAGATTACAAGCGTGAGCCACTGCGTCTGGCCCTATCCTACCTTTTAATATAAAAATTCAAAAGTAAAATTAGTGGCTTTTTTTTTTTTTTTTTTTTTTTGAGACAGAGTCTCACTTATCACCAGGCTGGAGTGTAGTAGTGCCATCTGGACTTACTGCAACCTCCGCCTCCCGGGTTCAAGTGATTCTCCTGCCTCAACCTCCCAAGTAGCTGGGACTACAGGAGTGGGCCACCACGCCCAGCTAATTTTTGTATTTTTAGTAGAGATGGGATTTCACCATGTTGGCCAGGATGATCTCGATCTCTTGACCTCCTGATTCGCCTGCCTGGGCCTCCCAAAGTCTTGGGATTACAGGCATGAGCCACTGCACCGGGTCTTTTATTTATTTATTCATTAATTCATTCGTTTATTTATTTATTTATTTTGAGGCAGAGTCTCGCTCTGTCTCCAGGCTGGAATGCAGTGACGTGCTATTTATTTATTTATTTATTTATTTATTTATTTATTTATTTATTTATTTTGAGGTGGAGTCTCGCTCTGTCTCCAGGCTGGAATGAAGTGACGTGATCTTGGCTCACTGCAAGCTTCACCTTCCAGGTTCAAGCTATTCTCCTGCCTCAGCCTCCCCAGTAACTGGGACTACAGGCGCACACCACCATGACCGGCTAATTTTGTATTTTTAGTAGAGATGGGATTTCACCATGTTTGTCAGGCTGGTCTCTTTAACACCAGACCTCAGGTGATCTATCTGCCTGGGCCTCCCAAAGTGCTGGGATTATAGGCGTAAGCCCCCATGCCCCACCAATTAGTGTCTCTTTTAAGTCACTAAAGGGATGCCATTGTTAGAATCCATTTACTGAAGTATTTGTGTTAGGCTTAGTAATGAGAACTTTAAACCAAATATCAGGTTCTACATACTAAGGGTGGGGAAAAAAAAAAACAACAACAACCCTGTTTTAAAATTTCTCTTTATTTCTACGAAATTAGAAAATTCAAAGTCAAAAATGTTATGTCAGGAATAAAAACAAGTATTGGGTGAGAGCGTGTTGGGCCTAATAGTTAAGATTGAAACTCATTATCAGGAGTTCCTGATTGCATCTCACTGATACAAAGTGAAGAAGGTATTGAAATAGTGAAAAACAGTGATATAAATTGAGTACTTACATATAAAATATAATTTTTAATAAAAAGTAGCATTTAATGTACAGCTATAGATGAGAACTTTTGGTCAAATATTACCTGCCTTCAATAGAAATTAAAAAATATATTATTTTGTGTTTATTTTCTTTTTATCTTTTTTTGAGACGGAGTCTCACTTTGTCGCCCCGGCTGGAGTGCAGTGGCAATCTCGGCTCACTGCTACCTCCGCCTCCTGAGTTCAAGCGATTCTCCCATCTCAGCTGCACAAGTAGCTGGGACTACAGGTGCATGCCACCACGCCCAGCTAACTTTTGTATTTTTTAGTAGAGACGGGGTTTCACCATGTTGGCCAGGCTGGTCTCAAGCTCCTGACCTTAAGTGATCCGCCCCCCTCAGCCTCCCAAAGTATTGAGACTACACTCTTGAGCCACCGCCCTTGGCCATAAAAAAATTCTTTATTTTACCATAAGCATTTTATTATTGATGCATATGCTTATTTTGCTTAAAATACAGTATCTTTTGATGAAAGATTTATACTTTTCTTTCAGTGTGTTGTTTATTGCTGAGAAGTGGCTGTCCCGCTAGGAAACTGCTATTCTCAGCAACACCCATATTGACTAATAGTGAATGGAAGTGATGTGTGGATGAGAAGCAAATGCGTCTTCTCTGCATCTCTTTTCTCATCCATTGGCTGAAGAACGAGAAGGATGTAGAGAGAAAACGAAAGAAAATGTAATCCCTGAAAAATGATGAAGTCCTCTTTTTTTGTTTGTTTGTTTGTTTTTGGTGTTTTCTTTTCTTTTTCTTTTCTTTTTTTTTTTTTTTTTTTTTTTGAGACTTAGTCTCGCTTTGTCACCCAGGCTGGAGATCTCGACTCACTGCAACCTCAGCCTCCCGGGTTCAAGCGATTCTTCTGCCTCAGCCTCGCGAGTAGCTGGGACTACAGGCTCTGTGCCACCATGTCTGGCTAATTTTTGTATTTTTAGTAGGACAGGGTTTCACCGCGTTAGCTAGGATGGTCTCGATCTCCTGACCTCATGATCTGCCTGCCTCAGCCTCCCAAAGTGCTAGGATTACAGGCGTGAACCACCATGCCTGCCTTTGAAGTCCTCTTAACAACAACAACAAAAACTTAAGAGGCCAGGAGCAGTGGCTCATGCCTCTAATTCCAGCACTTTGGTAGGCCGAGGCAGGTGGATCACCTGAGGTCAGGAGTTCGAGACCAACCTGGCCAACATGGCCAAACCCCATCTGTACTAAAAATACAAAAATTAGCTGGGCGTGGTGGCATGTACCTGTAATCCCAGCTACTCAGGAGGCTGAGGCAGGAGAATCACTTGAACCCCAGAGACGGAGGTTGCAGTGAGCCGAGATGGCGCCATTGCACTCCAGCCTGGGAAACAAGAGTGGAACTCCGTCTCAGGGAAAAAAAAACAAAACAAAAACCAAAAACAAAAAAAAACTTACACAGGAGATAGTGACGTGAGCAGAAAATAAATTATTTTGTTAATACTCTGAAATTGTAATATGCAACCCAAATTGCTTTAACAAATAGATTAGTCCTTCAGTTCTGACTCATCAAGATATGATTCAATTGCCTGGTGAATCAAAGCTGAGAGGATAATAACTTATTTTACTTAGCATAATGTCTGCGAGGTTCATCAGTGTTGTCGCAAATGACAATACTTTCTTCTTTTTAAGGGCCAAATAGCATTCCATTGTGTAAATATACCACATTTTCTATATTCATTCACCTGTTGAAGAACACTTAACTGATTCAATATCTTAGCTCTTGTAAGTAATCCACTTTCCTCTTTTTTTTATTTGTTTTTATATCTCTTTTTTCTTTACTTTTTTAATTTCTAGAAGTATTTTAACTTTATTTATTTATTTATTTAGAGACGAAATTTCCCTCTTGTTGCCCAGGCTGGAGTGCAATGGCACAATCTTGGCTCACCACAACCTCTGCCTCCTGGGTTCAAGCGATTCTCTTGCCTCGGCCTCCCGAGTAGCTGAGATTACAGGCATGTGCCACTACGCCCGGCTAATTTTTGTATATTTAGTAGAGATAGGGTTTCTCTATGTTGGTCAGGCTGGTCTTGAACTCCTGACCTCAGGAATCTGCCCGCCTTGGCCCCCTAAAGTGCCAGGATTACAGGCATGAGCAACTGAGCCAGGTCATTATAACTTTAAAATATAAATTATGTCTTTTGACCGGGCCCTGTGGCTCACGCCTGTAATCCCAGCACTTTGGGAGGCTGAGGCGGGTGGATCACCTGAGGTCAGGAGCTCCAGACCAGCCTGACCCACATGGAGAAACCCCATCTCTACTAAAAATATAATTAGCTGGGCGTGGTGGGGCATGCCTGTAGTCCCAGCTACTCGGGAGGCTGAGGCAGGAGAATCGCTTGTACCTGGGAAGCAGAGGTAGCGGTGAACTGAGATAGTGCCATTGCACTCTAGCCTGGGTAACAAGAGCGAAATTCCATGTCAAAAATAAAAAAAAATTTAAAAAAATAAAAAATAAAAAGAAAAGAAAAAAAGAAACAAACAAATAAAAACTCTCTGCTCTACGTAATCAGCAGTCACCTTATTTTCACACTTCAAAGGCATTTTAGCTACCTGAAAAGTAGAGTTACAGTTCAAGTGAGTGTGCTGAGCCGGTCCTCAACAGTGTCCGTCTATTCAAATTCACACAGATGATCTTCTGGTGAAAACAGTGCACTTCAACAGCATTATCACAGCAATGTGGAACACATGTAATAAAATAAAAGCCTGGGCGCGGTGGCTCATGCTTGTAATCCCAGCACTTTGGGAGGCCAAGGTAGGTGGATCACTTGACGTTGGGAGTTCAAGGCCAGCCTGGCCAACATAGTGAGACCCCTGTCTCTACTAAAAATACAAAAAATTAGCCAGGCGTGGTGGCGTGTGCCTGTAATCCCAGCTACTCGGGAAGCTGAGGTGGAAGAATAGCTCAAACCCAGGAGATGGAGGTTGCAGTGGGCCGAGATCACGCCATTACACTCCAGCCTGGGCGACAGAGTGAGACTCCGTCTCAAAAAACAAAACAAAACCAAAAAACGAAAACAAAACAAACAAAACAATTCTCCACCATGGATGTCTTTTCTACTGTTACCATGAGTAAAAGATCAGTTTGAGAACAGGTAAAAACAAAATGTACATGCTCTCTACAGAGAAATTTTCCTACTGCAGATAGTTTTGCTTGAATTACCTGAAATACAATGCAAATGCTGGGGCTTATTGTGTTGACAATATGCAGTCACCATACAGTTGCCATGGTTGCTGCATCCTGAGGACGTGGTCACTTTCTTGACTACCTCTCTTGTCTCAGTAATACTTGTCTTTATTTATTCCTAACTATCAACTTTGAGATAAGATTCAACTGTTATGTCATCATTGTCAACAGTGGGAAAATTTAAAAAAAAATTTTTTTTTTTTTTTTGAGACAGAGTTGCTCTTGTTGCCCAGGCTGGAGTACAGTGGCACAATCTCAGCTCACTGCCACCTCTGCCTCCTGGGTTTAAGCAATTCTCCTGCCTCAGCCTCCCGAGTAGCTAGGATTACAGGCATGTGCCACCACGCCTGGCTAATTTTGTATTTTTAGTATTTTTAGTAGAGACAGGGTTTCTCCATGTTGGCCAGGCTGATCTCAGACTCCCGACCCCAGGTGATCTGCCCGCCTCAGCCTCCCAAAGTGCTGGGATTACAGGCATGAGCCACCACACCTGGCTGGGAAAATCAAAATTTTAAAATCAAACATATTTGAGCTTGCTCTGAGTCATTAGCTGTGTGCCCAAGAGAAATTATTTTACATCCTTGGAGCTTCAATTTTCATTATTAGTAAAACATTCTATTTTTCACAGGGCTGCTTTAATTCACACATGGTAGCTGTAAGTCTTTTCACTGAAAGTCTTTTTTATATATGTATATTAAATATTTAACAATAAAAATAAAATTATTCATATTTAAAGATACTCTAATCGAGTGGGTATATTTTGTCATATTTAATGTATTTATTCTTTCTAAAAAATACCAAAATTAGAATTTTATTATTTTTCCTGCAATAACATATTAAGGGTTTCTACATTGTGACTTTGCTAATTTTTGCATATGGTTTTGACTGCTACTGTTGAATACAGGTTGAATTTTAAACCCACTGTTGTCTAGCTTGTGTGATTTTAGTTCATTTGGGGAACCAAATATATTTGACATGGATTGTTTGGGGTAACTTGGCTTGATTTCTGCTGTCCTTCTGTTATTACATCTGGAGCTTTAGAAATGATTAGGATTCAATAAGGTTGATTTGCAGTCAGGCAACAGAAAATCCCAGAAAAGACTGTGGAAAATAGTTACTTGATAGTGCCTTTCAGTGAGATTTGTACATGAAACAGAGTTCAATGAAATTATTGCAAGTTTGTTAAATTTCAAATCTAATTGCCTGTAACATACTAGGCGCTTGTCTTAGTTTGTTTATGGCACTGTAGCTTGGAGAAGTTGACATTACAGAAAAGGATATTGCTACATTAATAAGATTAGGAACAAATACTAATGTGCTTGTAAACATTTGCCTTAATATTCCTTAGATACATGCCACTCTGGCTCAATTCTTTTGGCACAACTGTTTATGACTCCAGAGACTCCTTTCCACCAAATTCAAGTCACGGGGTTTTCAGGTTCTTATGTTTATTTTTACCTAGTAATCTTCATAGTTGACATTATTATGTTGGAATCCCCCAGGCAATCCCCGAGCCTTAGAGTGACCATCCTACCTTACCCATCTTGTTGCACATTCTCTGTTGTTGAGTCCCTCTCACTCCATATTGGAGCTTTAATGAAGACTCAGTGGTTTGGAGGAAACAGTGGAATGGGTTGCCATATATGTTGCCACATATGTTGAGTTGAGAATAAGCGTCCTCTTGAGGATAAACACTTTACATTTATTATTCATAGTACAAAGCAGTATTTTTAAGATGTGAACCTGTTTCACTCAAATTAAATATGAATGATGTATCCGTATGACAACATATTAAAATCAACTGCATCAGGTTCACCAAATGTTTTCCTTTGGACTCTCCAAACACAAAGATTCATATGTATGCATTGGTGGATGTTAGCTTTTTTGGTTTAAGTTTTTGTTTTCATTTTTAAAGATTTTTGCCTACTTTAGAGCTCATGTTAAGCTACAGAAAGCTTACCAAAAGCTTTATTTTACCAATTTTTTTAACCAAAGTTTAAATATTGAAAGTGACATTTTGGATTACTACTTTTCACTGATATAGCTTGCATTTATTAGTACATTTCAGTTTTTCCTTATGTGGTGTAAGGTTTTAAAAATTCCTTCCAGGCGTGGTGGCTCACGCCTTTGATCCCTGCAGTTTGGGAGGTAGAGGCAGGTGGATAAACTGAGGTCAGGAGTTGAAGACCAGCCTGGTCAACATGGTGAAACCCCATCTCTACAAAAATAGAAAAATTAGCCGGGCACAGTGGCTCACACCTGTAATCTCAGCACTTTGGGAGGCCGAGGCAGGCAGATCATGAGGTCAAGAGATCGAGACCATCCTGGCCAACATGGTGAAACCCCGTCTCTACTAAAAACATAAAAATTAACTGGGCATGGTGGCATGCGTCTGTACTCACAGCTACTCAGGAGGTTAAGACAGAAGAATCACTGGAACCCAGGAGGTGGAGGTTTCAGTGAGCCAAGATTGCACCACTGCACTCCAGCCTGGCGACAGAGCAAGACTCTGTCAAAAAAAAAAAAAAAGAAGCCAGGCATGATGGCACGTGCCTGTAGTCCCAGCTATTCAGGAGGCTGAGGCAGGAGAATCACTTGAACCCGGGAAGCAGAGGTTGCAATAAGCCAAGATTGCGCCACTGCACTCCTGCCTGACAGCAGAGCGAGACTCAGTCTCAAAAAAAAAAATCCTTCCAGTTCCAGTTGATTGTTTAGGTAACAGCAAAATATGTTTTCTTAGACAGCAGCATAAGAATTATTGATATTCCACCTTTAGAGGTACTGGAAGCAACTGGATAAATGTGCTGAAATCTGCATTTATTTATCAGCTCATTAGAGGCTAAGTCATAGCAACATATTCAACTCTTTTTTGTCTAAATTTTTGTCGAGCCACAACCATCTGTATATATAACTCTATCTTGGTAACAGCTTTTTAATTCTAAGCCGGAACTTGTTTTACCTGGTGGCTTCATTTTAAATGTGTCAGCTGTATTATAAAACATTCAAATAAGTAATAGAAATTTTATTCAAAAAATATGGATAGAAAAGTCGTATGGGCACACTGAAAATAAATTGAAATCTAGCACCTGTCACTAATTAACAGGTGGAGCATATTGGACTGACTAAAATCCCCGTAAACAACACCGAAAGACAGAATTTTTAAATTAAAAACATTTTCAGGCAGGCATGGTGGCTCACACCTGTAATCTCAGCACTGTGGGAGGCTAAGGCGGGTGGATCACCTGAGGTCAGGAGTTCAGACCAACCTGGCCAACATGGAAAAACCCCGTCTCTACTAAAAATACAAAAAAAAATTAGCCTGGCGTGGTGGTAGGTGCCAATAATCCCAGCTACCCAGGAGGCTGAGGCAGGAGAATCACTTGAACCTGGGAGGCAGAGACAGAAGTGAGCTGAGATCGCACCATTGCACTCCAGCCTGGGCAACAAGAGTGAAATTCTGTCTAAAAAAAAAAAAAATTCAACAGTTTAATAGGCCTATGAGATATTTATAAAATTGATTTGTTTACCCATCATCAATCAATATCAAATTAAACTAGAAAATTTTAAACACATCATACAAGAAATATAATTACTCAACTATCCTCTGATTTAATCTGATTAAAGCAAGACTTCTGGGTATTTCAAAATGCTAAATTCTTGGTGAAAAATATTTATTTTGAACAGATCTCTTATAAATATATATATACACACACACACATATATATATATTACTACTAAGTAAAACCTAATACTGATAGGTGTGATTTATGAAATGTTTGTGAATGTCTATCACTGTAGTCAGAAAATCAAAAAATTATTTTAATCTGCTGTCTAAATAATTTTGATTAAAATATTTGGTATTTTAATTGAGTGGTAGCATATATGTGTGTGTGTGTGTATATATATATACATGCTAATCACTCATTTATTTACTATTTTGCCATTTTATAAAATAAGCCTGAATTTGTGGAGACATTTTTTAAAAACCCATCTTTTATTTAAAAAAAAAAAAATTTAGGCCAGGATCAGTGGCTCAGGAGCGGTGGCTCATGCCTGTAATCCCAGCACTTTGGGAGGCCGAGGCGGGGCGATCACCTGAGGTCAGGAGTTTGAGACCAGCCTGACTAACCTGGTGAAACCCAGTGTTTACTAAATACAAAAAATTAGTGGGCGTGGTGGTGCATACCTGTAATCCCAGCTACTAGGATGGCTGAGGCAGGAAAATCACTTGAACCTGGGGAGTTGCAGTGAGCCAAGATTGCACCATTGCACTCCAGCCTAGGCAACAAGAGCGAAACTCCATCTCAAAAAATAAAAATAAAAAAAAGACTTAGACATCAAAAAGTAAAGATATTAAAGTCATAATATATACATAGTTTGTTAAACCCTACAGTAATTTGCAAATTTTATTTATGTATACCAATCTTAGATTATCCAAAACATAATAAAGTTTCTTTTTTATGTTATATTAAACATAAAAAAGTCCAAAATATATCCAGACAGACAAGAACTGTGGCTGTCATTTTAAGAAACAAATAATTTAGCACTATACACCGTTCTGTGTATGTACAGATGGAAAACAAAACCTTGAAGTTTTCAAATCATAAACAGGAACATTATTTGTGAGTCTGAGCCTTAAGTATATAACACCAATACATACAGTTTACTCTGGCTCTAACACTTAGACCCTTTTTATCCATGGGTTCCACCTTCATGGAATCAGCCAACCATGTATGGAAAATATTTGGGAAAAAATTCCCACAAAGTACCCAAAAGCAAAACGTAAAAACTCACCAAGTACTATGTTGCGTTTATGCTAATGAAATAATGCATAGATATTCTATTAAGTATTATAAATTAATATTAGGTATTATAAATAATTTAGACATAATTTAAAGTATATGATAGGATGTACATAGGTTATGTGCCAGCATGACACTATTTTATATCAGAAACTTGAGACTCCTTGGATTTTGGTATCCATGGAGGAGAGTAGGGTTGGTCCTGAAACCAATCCCCCTTGGATACCAAGGGGCGACTGTACTTCTAGACATCCATGTAATAATACGTCTCTGTTGGCATAATGTAAGGATCCAATGGGATCATTTAGGTTAAGTAAGCACTGGGCCTGGCACATGAGAAGTCTTCAGTACATGTTACCTATGGCTTCATGGCTTCATTCCTTTTTTTTTGAGACAGAGTCTTGCTCTGTCGCCCAGACTGGAATGCAGTGGTATGATCTCAGCTCACTGCAACCTCTGCCTCCCAGGCTCAAGCAATTCTTGTGCCTCACCCTCCTGAGTAGCTGGGACTACAGGTTTACACCAGCATGCCTGACTAATTTTTGTATTTTTAGTAGAGATGGGGTTTCATCATGTTGGCCAGGCTGGTTTTGAACTCCTGACCTCAAGTGACTGCTTGCCTTGGCCTCCCAAAGTTCTGGGATTACAAAAGTGAGCCATTGTGCCAGGCCCAGTTTACTCTTTTTAATTTAAAATATACTGTACTTTTGTGTTGGATCATCATGGAGGACAGGAGGCAGGACTAGATTGCAGCTCCAGACAGAGCAGCTTGCTGAAGCTTGCATGGTGAATTTTAGCTCCAGATCTACTGCAAGAACAAGCCAGAAATCCCAAGAGGACCCACAGACCCTCTGAAGAAAGCAGACTGTTCCTGCAGGATCCAGGAGACACTCCAAATACTGTGAGTGTCCCAACTGTGGAAGTGGGAAAGGGAGAGTCTCCTTTCCTGAACACATGCCCCCACTGGAGAAGCTAAAGGACTGTTTGTGGGAGAAGTTTCTGAATTTACATGGAACTGAGTCAATTTAGATAGCCAAGTGAAATATTGGGGTAGAGGAAGCAGCAGAAAGGCCCTGGGAGCTCACTGCATCCCCTAGCAGGTCATTTTTGTCTGGCACCAAAGGGATCCATCAGGAGGGTGACCAGAGGAGCAGGGGGTAAAACTCCACAGGGAGAAGAAAATCTCTAGCTGAACTTTGTAAAAATTTGAATAGGGCAAGAAGCCTCCTGGCCAGATCTCTGTGGGGAAGGCACACATCTGGTGTGCAGATTTCACAGGCAGGGGAAGAACTAAGCCCCTATCTTTCACGTTTGGGAGGTGGGTAGCCGGGGACAAGTTTTGAAGCCCATCATACCCTCTGCCTGGAAACAGACTCAAGGCTGTTGCGGGGTACATGGTAGGAGGGAGACCCGCCCTTTGGTTTGTGTGGGAGCTGGATGGGGCCTGTGACTGTCAGCTTTCCCCAAATTCCCTAACAACATACATGACTCAGCAGAGGCAGCCATGATCCTCCTAGGTACACAAATCCAGTGACCTGGGAATCTCACCCCCATACCCCACAGCAGCCACAGCAAGACCTGCCCAAGAGGAGTCTGAGCTCAGGCACACCTATACCCACCTACCTGATGGTCCTTTTCTATCTACCCTGGTAGCAAAAATCAAAGGACATATAATCTTGGGAGTTCTAGAACTCTGCCCACTGCCGGTCCCTCTCTTTGTTACTACAGCTGATGCTTTCTGGAAAGCACCGCCTCCTAGCAGGAGACAAACCAGCACAAAACTAGAGCATTAAACCACCAAAGCTAAAAACCTTCACAGAGTCTGTTGCACCCCGCTGCCACCTGCACTAGAACAGGTGCTGGTATCCACAGCTCAGAAGCCCATAGATGGTTCACATCACAGGACTCTGTGCAGACAATCCCAGTACCAGCCCAGAGTCACGTAGACTTGCTGGCCACACCATTGCTGGGTGGCTAGACCCAGAAGACAGACAACAATCACTGCATTTTGGCTCACAGGGAGCCACTTCCATAGGAAAAGGGGAAGAGTACTACAACACCCAGTGAGACAAAAGAAACTGAAGAACAGCCTTCAGCCCTAGACTTTCCCTCTGACAGAGCCTACCAAAATGAGAAGTCAGAAAACAATATGGCAATATGGCAAAACAAGGCTCTTTAACATTCCCCAGAAAATCACACAGTTCACCAGCAATGGATTCAAACCAAGAATAAAGCCCTAATTTACCTGAAAAATAATTCACGAGGTTAATTATTAAGTTAATCAGGGAGAGATCAGGGAAAGGTGAAGCCCAATGCAAGAAAATCCAAAAAAATCATATATGAAGTAAAGGGAGGAATATTCAAGTAAATTGACAGCTCAAAGAAAAAAACACAATAAAAAATTCAGGAAACTTTGGACACAATTTTAGAAATGTGAAACACTCTGGAAAGTCTCAGCAATATAATTGAACAAGTAGAAGAAAAATTCAGGGCTCTAAGGCAAGGTTTTTGAATTAACCCAATCCAACAAAGACAAAATAATAATAATAAGAAGAAGAAGAAAATATGAACAAAGTCTTCAAAAAGTCTGGAATTATGTTAAGTGACCAAACTTAAGAATAATCAGTGTTGCTGAAGAAGAAGAGAAACCTAAAAGTTTGGAAAACACATTTAGGCGAATAACTGAGAAAAGGTTTCCTGGCCTTGCTAGAGACCTAGACATTCAAATGCAAGAAGCACAAAGAACACCTGGGAAATTCATCTCAAAAAGATTGTTGCTTAGGCACATTTTCATCAGGTTATCTAATGTTAAAATGAAGAAAATAATATTAAGAGCTGTGAGACAAAAGCACCAGGTAAGCTATAAAACAAAACCTATCAGATTAACAGCAGATTTCTCAGCAGAAACTCGACAAGCTAGAAGGGATTGAGGACCTATCTTCAGCCTTCTCAAACAAAGCTATTGTCAGCCAAGAATTTTGTATCCAGCAAAATTAAGCTTTACATATGATGAAAAGATAGTTGTTTTGGGACAAACAAATGCTGAGAGAATTTGCCACTATCAAGTCACCACTACAAAAACAGCTAGAAGGAGAGCTAAATCTTTAAACAAATTCTGAAAACACATCAAAACAGAACCTCTTTAAAGCATAAATCTCACAGGACCTAAAAAACAAAAATACAATTAAAAAAACAAAAACAAAAACAAAAACCAAAGTATACAGACAACAAATAGCATGATGAATGGAATGGTGCCTCACATCTCAATACTAACACTGAATGTAAATAGACTAAATGATCCAATTAAATGACATAGAATTGCAGAATGAATAAGCATTCCCCAACCAACTATCTGCTGCTTTCAGGAGACTCATCTGACACATAAGGACTCGCAAAAACTTAAGGTAAAGTGGTAGAAAAAACCATTTCATGCAAATGGACACCCAAAGCAAGCAGGAGTAGTTATTATTAAATCAGACAAAACAAACTTTAAGGCAACAGCAGTTAAAAAAGACAAAGATGGACATTATATAATGATAAAAAGCCTTGTCCAACAGGAAAATATCACAATTCTATACATATATGCATCTAACAGTGGAGCTCCCAAATTGATAAAACAATTACTAATAGACCTAAGAAGTGAGATAGACAGTAACACAATAATAGTGGGAGACTTTAATTCTCCACTGACAGCACTAGAAAAGTCACCTGGGTGTGGTGGCTCATGCCTGTAATCCCAGCACTTTGGGAGGCTGAAGTGGGCAGATCACCTGAGGTCAGGAGTTCAAGACCAGCCTGGTCAACATGGTGAAATCCTGTCTCTACAAAAGTAAAAAAATTAGCTGGGTGTGATGGCAGATGCCGGTAATCCCAGCTACTTGGGAGGCTGAGGTGAGAGAATCACTTGAACTTGGGAGGTGGAGGTTGCAGTGAGCCAAGATCATGTCACTGTACTCTAGCCCAGGTGAGAGAGCAGATTTCATCTTAAAAATAAAAATAAAAAAGTCATCAAGACAGAAAGTATATGAAGAAACAATGTACTGAAACTATACACTGGAACAAATGTGTTTAACAGATATATGTGTGTGTGTGTGTATATATATATATATATAGAGAGAGAGAGAGAGAGAGATAGACATGGAGAGAGAGAACATTTCATCCAACAACCACAGAATATACATGGAACTTTCTCCAAGACAGACCATATCATAGGCCACATAACGAGCCTTGATAAATTTAAGAAAATTAAAATTATATCAAGCACTCTCTCAGACCACAGTGGAATAAAACTGGAAATCAACTCCAAAAGGAACCACCAAAATCATGCAAATACATGGAAATTGAATAACCTGCTCCTGAATGATTATTGGGTCAGAAATGAAATTAAGATGAAAATTACAAAATTCTTCTAACTGAATGAAAAAGGTGACAAAATCTATCAAAACCTCTGGGATACAGCTAAGGTGGTGAAAAGAGGAAAGCTTATAGCCCTAAACGCCTACATCAAAGTCGGAAAGAACACAGACAATCTAAGATCATACCTCAAGGAACTAGAGGAACAAAAACAAACCAAACCCAAACCCAGCAGAAGAAAGAAAATAACCAATATCAGAGCAGAGCTAAATAAAATTGAAGCAAAGAAAACAACACAAAAAATAAATTTAACGAAAAGCTGCTTCTTTGGAAAGATAAAAAAAATTGATAGACCATTAGCAAGATTAACCAAAAAAAGAAGACAGAAAAGCCAAATAAGCTCAACAAGAAACAAAACAAGATATATTACAACTGACACCACAGAAATACAAAAGATCATTCAAGGCTACTATGAACACTCTTATGTGCATAAACTAGAAAACCTGTAAGAGATGGATAAATTCCTGGAAAGATACAACCCTCTTAGCTTAAATCAGGAAGAATTAGATATCCTGAACAGACCAATAACAAGCAACAAGATTGAAATGATAATTTAAAAATTACAAACAAAATAAAGTCCAGGACCAAACAGATTCACAGCAGAATTCTACCAGAATTCTGCTACAAAGAAGAGTTGGTCCCAATCCTATTGACACTATTTCACAAGATGGAGAAAGAGAAAACCCTTCCTAAATCATTCTATGAATCCAGTATCATTTTAATGCCAAAACCAGGAAAGGATATAACTAAAAACAAACAAACAAACAAAAAAATGCAGACCAATATCCCTGATGAACATAGATGCTAAAATCCTTAACAAAATACTAGCTAACTGAATCCAACAACATATCAAAAAGATAATCCACCATGATCAAGTGGGTTTCCTACCAGGCATGCAGGGATGGTTTAACGTATGCAAGTCAAGAAATGTGATACACCACCTAAACAGAATTAAAAACAAAAGTCACATGATCATCTCAATAGATGCAGAAAAAAAAATTGACAAAATCCAGCATCCCTTTATGATTAAAACTCTCAGCAAAATAGGCATACAAGGGACATACTATGACAAACACACAGCCAACATAATACCGCATGTGGAAGAGTTGAAACCATTTTCTCTGAGAACTGCAACAAGACAAGGATGCCCACTCTCACCACTCCTGTTCAACATAGTACTGGAAGTCCTAGCCAGAGCAATCAGACAAGAGAAAGAAATAAAGAGCATCCAAATCAGTAAAGAGGAAGGTCAAACTCTTACTGTTTGCTGATGATATATAATTGTTTACTTAGAAAGCCCTGAAGACTCCTCCAGAAAACTTCTAGAACTGATAAAAGAATTCAGCAAAGTTTCTCGACACAAAATTAATATACACAAATTAGTAGCTCTTCTATATACCAACAGTGACCAAATCAGGAACTCAACCCCTTTTACTATTGTAAAAGTATTGTAAAACCCCTTTTACTACTGTAAAAGACAATTATCAGAAGAAGATATATAAATGGCTAACAAATATATGGAAAAAATGCTCAACATCACTAATGATCAGGAAAATGCAAATCAAAACCACAATGTGATACCACCTTACTCCTGCAAGAATGGCCATAATCAAGAAATCAAAAAATAGTCGATGTTGGCATGGATTCAATGAACAAAGAACACTTCTACACTGTGGGTGGGAATAGCTGCAAAAAAAATTAAATGCTTAGGAATATACCTAACCAAGGAGGTGGAAGCTCTCTACAAAGAAAACTACAAAACACTGCTGAAAGAAATCATAGACAACACAAACAAATAGAATTACCTCCCATGCTCATGGATGGATAGAATCAATATTGCGAAAATGAACATACTGTCAAAAGCAATCTACAAATTCAATGCAATTCCCATCCAAATACCACTATGATTCTTCAGAATTAGAAAAAACAATTCTAAAATTCATATTAAACTGAAAAAGAGCTCACACAGCCAAAGCAAGACTAGCTAAAAAGAACAAATCTGGAGGCATCCTATTACCTGATTTCAAACTGTACTGTAAGATGACAGTCACCAAAACAGCATGGTACTGGTATAAAAATAGGCACATAGACCAATGGAACAAAATAGAGAACCCAGAGATAAACCCAAATACTTACAGCCAACTGATTTTCAACAAAACAAACAAAAACATAACGTGGGGGAAAGGACACTCTTCAACAAATGGTGCTGGGATAATTGGCTAGTCACATGTAGGAAAATAAAACTGGATCCTTGCCTTGCCTCTCACCTTATACAAAAATCAACTCAAGATGGATTAAGGACTTAAATCTAAGACCTGAAACTAGAACATTGAAAAAATCCTTCTTGGCTTAGGCAGGACTCCATGACCAAGAATCCAAAAGCAAATGCAATAAAACAAAGATAAATTGGTGGGACTTAATTAAACTAAAGAGCCTTTGCATGGCAAAAGGAAAGTCAGCAAGTAAACAGAAAACCCACAGAGTGGGAAAAAATCTTCACAATCTATACATCTGACAAAGAACTAACATCCAAAATCTACAATGAACTCAAAAAAAGCAACAAGAAAAAAAAAAAAGAAACAATCCCTCCAAAAAGTGGGCTAAGGACATGAATAGACAATTATCAGAAGAAGATATATAAATAGCTAACAAACATGGAAAAAACGCTCAAAATCACTAATGATCAGGAAAATGCAAATCAAAACCACAATATGATACCTCCTTATTCCTGCAAGAATGGCCATAATCAAGAAATCAAAAAAATAGTAGATGTTGGCATGGATTCAATGAACAAAGAACACTTCTACACTGTGGGTGGGAATGTAAACTAGTACAACCACTATGGAAATCAGTGTGGAGATTTCTTAAGTAACTAAAAGTAGAACTACCATTTGATCCAGCAATTCCACAACTGGGTACCCAGAAAAAAAAGAAGTCATTATATGAAAAAAATACCTGCCTATGCGTGTTCGTAGCAGCACAATTCACAGTTGCAAAATCGTGCCCAAATGCCCATCAATCGAGTGGATTAAGAAACTGTGGTATATGTACACGATGGGAATACTACTCAGTCTTAAAAAGGAATGAATGAATGGCATTCTCAGCGACCTGATTGAGATTGGAGACTATTATTCTAAGTGAAGTAACTCAGGAATGGAAAACCAAACATCGTATGTTCTCACTAATAAGTGGGAGCTATGTAATAAGGATGCAAAGACATAAGAATAACACAATGGACTTTGGGGATTCAGGGAGAAAGGGTGGAAAGGGGGTGAGGGATAAAAGACTACAAATAAAGTCCAGTGTATACTGCTCAAGTGATGGGTGCACCAGACTCTCATAAATCACCACTAAAGAACTTACTTATGTAACCAAACACCACCTGTTCCCCAATAACCTTTGGAAATAAAAACAATTTTTTAAAAAAGTCAGTCTCAGCACATGCAGTTTCAGCTGTGCTTCAGAGACCTGAATTCCTTTGATTCGTGGTCCAGCTAAAATTAAATTACATTAAATTTTAAAATGTCAACAATGTTTTCAATCCTTATTTACAATAAGTTTGAAAATATTTTAGATAAAAATATTTTAGTAAATTTTACAGGTTAAGGCCAGGCACGGTGGCTCAGACCTGTAATCCCAGCACTTTGGGAGGCCGAGGCGAGCGGATCACGAGGTTGGGAGATAGAGACCATCCTGGCTAACACGGTGAAACCCCATCTCTACTAAAATTACCAAAAAAAAAAAAAAAAAAAAAAATTAGTTGGGCGTGGCAGCGGGCGCCTATAGTCCCAGTTACTCCAGAGGCTGAGGCAGGAGAATGGCATGAACCTGGGAGGCTGAGCTTGCAGTGAGCTGAGACTGCGCCACTGCACTCCAGCCTAGGTGACAGAGCAAGACTCCATCTCAAAAAAAAACCAAAAAACAAAAACAAACAAACAAACAAAACAGGTTAATGTGGTATAAGACTAAAATAATCAGTAGAGTACATCTGAAACACTTCAGATCACAACTATTTAGTCCTTGTTAGGATACAGTTTTAAAAATTAATCACTATTTTTATGAACAAAAGACTTTTTTTTGAATTGTAAAATTTTATTTTCCACACGTCATTCTTATTAACACAGCTTGATTGAAAAAATTCTGACCATAAGCATGTTCGTTATTTCCCTGTGGAACTGATGAAATCAGAAAAATAAAATATTTATTTTGCATATATAGCATCAAAAATATTAACTTAATGTGGTCTTCTGTGTGTATATTAAAAGGCTTTTTTCTGGCCGGGCACAGTGGCTCACGCCTGTAATCCCAGCACTTTGGGAGGCTGAGGCGGGCGGATTACCTGAGGTCGGGAGTTTGAGACTAGCCTTACTAACATGGAGAAATCCTGTCTCTACTAAAAATACAAAATTAGCCGGGCCTGGTGGCACATGCCTGTAATCCCAGCTACTCGAGGATGCTGAGGCAGGAGAATTGCTTGAAACTGGGAGGAAGACAGAGTATTTATCAAAAAGAGAGAAAAGGGATTGATTATAGATGTTAGTTGCAGATATAATTTATCGTGATTGGAACTAAATGTTACCAAAAAATGTAGGTTGTATGTGAAATTCTTCGATAAATTTTATGGACTTCAATAGGTCACAGAAAATTTTATTGTGCTCTTCTTTCTTTTACAACACAAAGTTGGCCAGGCGCTATATGGTGCACGCCTGTAATCCCAGCACTTTGGAAGGCCGAGTTGTGTGGATCACTGTCATTATTTCTAGCTGACATAACGTAACAATTTTCATGCTGTGGCTGTAGAAACTGAAAATGTCATGGTTAACTCTGCTTTACTTCTTGCCTTACTATTTTAGAGAAACAAAGCAGCACAAGAAAGGCCAGAAAGGATACACCTTGATTGCAAACACACTGGCGTCTTTCTAGGGAGAATATATGGGTGAGAATATTAATTTAAAATTTATGGCATCTTTTGTAGAAGTACGGACATCTATGTGGCAAATAATAAGTACAAGTAAAAATTTAACACTGTGATAGAATCAGGAAAGTTTGCTAAAAATACTTTCTGATCCATTATTCTTTTATTCATTAGTATGGTTGTAATGGAATGGTTGCAGCAGTGTGGTCTTAAATAGCCAACACTCCGTTTCATCATCCTTGCGCTATGGCCATTAGATTTTTGTTTGTTTGTTTGTTTGTTTGTTTGAGACGGAGTCTTACTCTGTCGCCCAGGCTGAAGTGCAGAGTGACGTGATCTCAGCTCACTGCAACCTCTGCCTCCTGGGTTCAAGCGATTCTCCTGCCTCACCCTCCCGAGTAGCTGGGACTACAGGCGTGCGCCACCACACCCAACTAATTTTTATCTTTTTAGTAGAGAAGGGGTTTCACCATGTTGGCCAGGATGGTTTCCATCTCCTGACCTCATGATCTGCCCACCTCGGCCTCCCAAAGTGCTAGGATTACAGGCATGAGCGACTGCACCCGGCCACTTTTTTCTTTAGAAAAATACTTTCTTTTCCTAATTCAGAAATTTAACGTAATTTTCAGTCTCACGTTCTCAAAAATGGTTTATTCTAAAAGAAGTATGATTAAACAATTCAGCATTTTTTTCCAAAAACAGAGTAAAAAGTTAACTTTATAGTCTAGTGTACAGTTCATAAAAAACAAACATGTAGAGTCATTTATTTTAGCTGTACACTTGGAAATAAAACACTTCTTTGCCTACAGGCTGAGAGCTTTCAAAGATGCTAGTTTATAGATTATGGGGAGACCTAGTATTGAAACATTCACCCCTATGCTCAAAGGGAAACATAATTTTGTGTCTTCTTTGACTCCTAATTCCAACTAATAACCCAGATCTAGAGAAATGTAACATTTCATTATAGCACAAAATATTTTACTATTTTTATTTCAGATTCAAGAGGTACAGGTGAAGATTTGTAACATAGGTATACTGCATGATGTTAAGGTTTAGGAACTTGATAACTCCATTGCCCCAGTCGTGTACATCATACCTGATACGTAGTTTTTCAGTATTTCTCTCCTTTCTTTTTTTATTTTAGAACTCTGCATTTATTGTTTTCATCTTTGTTTCCATGTTAACCCAATGTTTAGCACCCATTCATAAGTGAGAACTTGTAGTATATGACATACTTACACACAATGCAATACTATCCAGCCACAGAAAAGGAAGTGTTTTTTGCAGCAACGTGGAATCAGAAGTAACGTTCTTTGCAGCAATATGGATGTTAATTTTCTCATTATAAGCAAATTAGAAAAGAAAATTAATCTAAAGGCTGGGCGTGGTAGCTCATGCCTGTAATCCCAGCACTTTGGGAGACCGAGGTGGGCGGATCACAAGGTCAAGAAATCGAGACCATCCTGGCCAACATGGTGAAACCCCGTCCCTACTAAAAATACAAAAATTAGCTGGATGTGGTGGTGCATACCTGTAGTCCCAGATACTTGGGAGGCTGAGGCAGGAGAATCACTTGAACATGAGATTGCGCCACTGCACTCCAGCCTGGTGACAGGAGACTCCGTCTCAAAAAAAGAAAAAAAAGACAAAGAAAAGAAAAAGGAAATGAATCTAAAATTCATGAGTACCTAGTTAAATTGTAGGTCTTTGCTATGGTGAATAGTGCTGCAGTAAACATGTCAGTGCAAGATTTTTTGTAAAATTATTTTCCCTTGGCTATATACTCAGTAATTTGGTTGATGGGCTAGACGGCAATTCTATTTTTAGTTCTTTGAGAAATCTTCAAACTGCGTTCCATAGAGGTTGAATTAATTTGCATTTCTATCAACAGTGTATAAAGATGCCCTTTTTTCCACAACTTGAATATTTGTCACTTTTTGGCTTTTAATAGCAGTCATTCTAACTGGCGTGAGATAGTATCACATTGTTATTTTGACTTACATTTCTCTGATGACTAGGGATGTTGAGCATTTTTCTTAGTATGTTTATTAGCAGCTTTATGTCTTTCTTTGAGAAATGACTTTTCATATTATTTGTCTGTTTTTTCTTACAAAATTTCTGATAGATTCTATATATTAATACTTCGTTGTATGTAGTTTGCAAATATTTTATTTTATACTATAGGTTGTCTAATTTGTCAGTAGTTTCTTTTGCTGTGCAGCTATTTAGTTTAATTAGGTGCCAATTTCCAAGTTTTTTCCATTGCATTTACTTTTAAGGTGTTATGAATTATATCCAGAGGGCAGTGTCTAGAAGAGTACTTTCTAATTGGTCTTCTAGAATTTTTATATATTAAAGTCTCACAGTTACTAATCTTATTTGTTTTATATGAGAGGTAGGGTTTCAGTTTTCTTCTTTTGCATATGACTAACCAGTTTTCCCAATACTATTTATTAGATAGGTAGTTATTTCCTTTTTATTTCTATTAACTTTGTCAAAAATAAGTTGGGGGCAGGAGTGGTGGCTCCTGCCTATAATCCCAGCACTTCAGGGGCCACGGTGAGCAGATCACTTGAGTTCAAGTGTTTGAGACCAGCTTGGCCAACACGGTGAAACCCCACCTCTACTAAAAATACAAAAGTTGGTCAGGCATGGTCGTGCATATCTGTAATCCTAGCTACTCGGGAGGCTGAGGCATGAGAATTGCTTGAACCCAGGAGTCAGAGGTTGCAGTGATCTGGGATCTTTCCACTGCACTCCCTAAAAAAAAAAAAAAAAAAGCTTAGTTGTAGGAGTGTAGCTTTATTTCAGAGCTCTCTCTCTGTTCCATTGGTCCATATGTATATTTTTATACCAGAACCATGTCATATTGGTTACTGTAGCTTCTGGTAAAGTCTGAAGTCAGGTAATGTGAGGCATCCAGGTTTGTTAACGTTGCCTTGGCTATTTAGGCTTGTTTTTTCATATATTTTAGAAGATTTTTTTTTTAATTCTATAAAAATGGCATTAAGGGTTTGATAGAAATGGCACTTAATTTGTAGGTGGCTTTAGGCAGCATGAGCATTTAAATTATATTGATTCTTCAAATCCATAAGCATAAAATGCTTTTCCATTTATTTGTGTTTTCTGATCTCTTTCAGCAGTGTATTGTCATACTCCTTGTAGAGACATTTTACTTCCTTGATTCAATGTATATATATATATATTTTTTTTGTTTGCGGTTATCATAAACTATATTCTTGATTTTGTTCTCAGCTTGAATGTTATTAGTGTAAAAAAATGCTACTTATTTTTGTATGTTGATTTTGTATCATGAGACATTGCTGAAGTCATTTTTTAGGCTTAGGAGTCTTTTGATGAAATCTTTAAAGTTTCACAGGTAGAGAATTATATCTTCTGTGAAGATAATTTGACTTCCTATTTTTCTATTTAGATGCCTTTTATTTATTTGTTTGATTGCTCTGGCTAGGACTTCCAGAACTGTGTTGAATAGGAGTGGGAGTGTTGAGTGAATATTGTTATTTTTATGGAGAATGCATCCAGCTTTCATCTGTTCAGTATGATGTTAAATGAAGATTTGTCATAGATGACTCATTATTTTGAGGTATATTTCTTCAATGTCTAGTTTGAGAATATTTTTATAAATATTGAATTTTCTTGAATGCTTTTTCCGCATGTTTTGATAATTACATAATTTTTGCTTTTAATCATCTTTATAAGGTGAATTTCACTTATTGACTGCATATCATAAAACATTCTTGCATTCATAAAAAAGATCAATGCATTCTTGCATTCCACATGATTGTGGAAAATAGCTTTTTGATTTGCTTATGAACTCAGCTTGCTAGTATTTCATGGAGGATGTTTCAATGTTAATCAAGAATATTTGCCTATAGTTTTTTTGTGTGTCTTCACTAGATTTTGGTATTAGGATGATACTGGTCTCATATAATGAATTAGGAATAAATTCCACTTTGATTTTTTTATATACATTCAGTAGAATTAGTACCAGTTCATCCTTCTGTTTTTTTCTGACAGAGTCTCACTCTGTCACCCAGGCTGGAGTGTAGCGGTGCGATCTCGGCTCACTGCAACCTCCCTGTACTGGGTTCAAGCAATTCTCCTGTCTCAGCCTTCTGGGTAGCTGGGACTACAGGTGCCCACCACCACCACGCTTGACTGATTTTTGTATTTTTAGTAGAGACAGGGTTTCACCATATTGGCCAAGCTGGTCTTGAACTCCTGACCGTTGTGATCCACCCACCTCAGCCTCCCAGAGTGTTGGGATTAACAGGAGTGAGCCACCGTGCCCGGCCTGGTTCATCTTTTTTATGTGTGGTAAAATCTGGCTGTGAATTTATCTGATTCAGGGCTATTTATGGTTTTTTATTACTAACTCAATTTCATTATACATTTTTGCTCCGTTCCAGATTTTTGTTTCTTAGTGGTTCAGTTTTGGGAGATTGTGTATCCAGGAGTTTATTTTCTGTAAATTTTTTAGCTTGCATGCATAGAGATGTCCATAGTAGTCTCTGAGTTTGTTTTATATTTATGTGGGATTAGCTGTGCTTTCACATGTTTAACATTTAAATACATGCAGAATAAAAGTTTGACAAAAGTCACATTCCCTCATGATAAATACGTGAATAAATTAGGTATAGGGCAAATGCACCTTAAGCCAATAAATGCCACATATAACAAAAATTGCAAGCTAACAACATACTAGACAGTGAAATGTTGTGAGCTTTTACTCTAAGGGCTAGAATAACACAAGGATGCCCACTTTCTTCAGTCTTACTAGACATAGTACTAAATGTCCATGGCAGAAAAATTAGAAAATAAAATCAAAGGCATCCATATTGGAAAAAAATTAAATTATTGCTGCTTGTAGATGACATCTTAAGTATAGAAAAGCCTAAGACTTTACCGAGAACCACTAGAATAAACAAATTTATTAAACTGGCAGAATATAAAATCAACATACAAAATAAGTAGCATTTCTATACACTAATGATTATCTGAAAATGAAATTAAAAACCAATCCCATCTATAATAACTGTAGTTACTAGACTTTGAAATTTAACTAAAAAGTTGAAACATGTTACATTATAGAATAAAGAACCTTAAAGAAAATAAATAATACACAAATGAAAAAATTACAAATATTTGCAAAAAAACTATCAAAGTACCAGTGACACACTAAATAGAGATTTTTTTTTTTTTTTTTTTTTGAGATGGAGTCTTGCTCTGTCACCCAGGCTGGAGTGCAGTGGCACAATCTCAGCTCACTGCAAGCTCCGCCTCCCAGGTTCATGCCATTCTCCTGCCTCAGCCTCCCGACTAGCTAGGACTACAGGTGCCTGCCACCACACCCGGCTAATTTTTTTTTTGTATTTTTAGTAGAGACGGGTTTTCACTGTGTTAGCCAGGATAGTCTCGATCTCCTGACCTCGTGATCCACCCACCTCGGCCTCCCAAAGTGCTGGGATTACAGGCGTGAGCCACCGTGCCTGGCCTAAATAGAAAATTTTAAATATGTATCTAAAATTTACATGGTACCACAAAACACCTGAATAGCTATCAGAGGAACCCCACCCCCGATATTTATCGTGGGTTCTTTTCTATTTCCCTAAGTGTCTTGGCTGGTTTGAGAAATAAAGGGAAAGAGTACAAGAGAGAGAAAGTTTAAAGCTGTGTGTCCAGGAGAGACATCACGCTTCGTCAAGTTCCAAGCCGTAAAACTAGCAAGTTTTCATTAGTGATTTTCAAGAGGGGAGGGAGTGCATGAATAGGGTGTGGGTCACAAAGATCACATACTTCACAAGGCAATAAAATATCACAAAGCAAGCGGAGGCAGGGCGAGATCACAGGACCACAGGATGAAGTAAAATTAAAATTGCTAATGAAGTTTTGGGCACGCATTGTCATTGATAACATCTTATCAGGAGACAGGGTTTGAAAGCAGACAACCTGTCTGACCAAAATTTATTAGGCAGGAATTTTCCTCATCCTAATAAGCCTGGGAGCACTACAGAAGACTGGGGCTTATTTCATCCCTTTGGCTTCCACCATAAAAGGCGGCCACCCTCAGGGGGGACCGTTCATAGACCTACCCTCAGGGCGCATTCTCTTTCTCAGGGATGTTCCTTGCTGAGAAAAAGAATTCAGCAATATTTCTCCTACTTGCATTTGAAAGAAGAGAAATATGGCTTTGTTCTGTCTGGTTCACCAGCGGCCAGTTCAAGGTTGCCTCCCTTGTTCCCTAAACATCGCTGTTGTCCTTTTCTTTTTTCAAGATGTCCAGATTTCATATTGTTCAAACACACATGCTCTACAAACAATGTGTGCAGTTAACGCAATCATCTCAGAGTCCTGAGGTGACATTCATGCTCCTCAGCTTACAAAGATGATGGGATTAAGATATTAAATATAGGCATAGGAAATCACAAGGGTATTGATTGGGGAAGTGATAAGTGTCTATGAAATCCTCACAATTTATGTTCAGAGATTGCAGTAAAGACAGGCATAATAAATTATAAAAGTATTAATTTGGGGAACTAATAAATGTCCATGAAATCTTCACAATTTATGTTCTTCTGCCGCAGCTTCAGCCGGTCCCTCCATTCAGGGTCCACAACTTCCCACAAGAAATAGCCAAAACAATCAAGAAAAAAAAAAGACTGAAATTATCACCCTACCTGACTTAGAAATATACTACAAAGCTATAGTAACCAAAATGGTATGGTACTTGAATAAAAATAAACACACACACAAATGAAGCAGAAGAGAGCAGAAATATATTCATGCATTTTTAGAAGTCTAAAAGTGATTTTAGAAATAGGTGACAATTTCTTAGGGAAAGGACAGTTTCTTCAACAAATGGTGTTGAGAAAACTATATAGCCACATGAAGAGCAATAAAACAAGATCTGTATCTCACACCATATATATAAATCAATTCAAAATGAATTAGATACTTAACTGTAAGGCTTGAAACTGGAATTACTACAAAAAATATAGGGTGAAAGCCCTATAACATTGCTCTGGATGGTGACTTTTTTGTTGTAATCTCAAAACCCCAGGAAAATAAAGGAAAAACAGATGAGTCATATTACTTCAAATTAAAAAGTTGCTGCACACAATTCTCATACAATTAACAAGATTAGACAACTAAAGAATCAGAGAAAATACAGGCAAATCATACGTGCGACAAGTTTTTTGTTGTACACTAAAATTACTACACCACAAAAAAAACCTTAAAAATGAGCAAAATATTTGAATATTTTTCAAGACATACATATTGCCAAGCTATAAATAAAAAATGCTCAATGTCAAATATCAGAAAAGGAAAGCAAAAAAAAAAAAAAAAATTACTATGAGATATCAACTCACTCCTGTTAGAATGACTCTTATTAAAAAGAAAAAGTGTTTGTAAAGCTGTGCAGAAAAGGGAATGCTTGCACACTGTTGGGTTGAATGCAAATGAGGATAGCCATTATGAAAAACAAAAGAGAGATACCTCAAAAAATTTAAAATCAAACTATCAAATGCAGCGAGTGCAATATTGGATACATACCCAACACAAAATCGGAATGAAGAAACATTTGCAACTCTGTGTTGTTTACAACACTTCATAATGGCCAAAACATAAAATCAATGGTTCAACATATAATTAGTACATAAAGACAATGTGGTATATATACACAATGAAATACTATTCATCTTTAAAAAAGAAAATATTGTTTTCAATTACATGATTAATCTGGAGGACATTAGTTGAAGTAAGGTATAGAGATTATTATTTTATAATTTCACTTACAGATGGATTCTAAAAAACTTAATCTCATTGAAGTAGAGAGTAACATAGTGACCACCAGATGCCAAGGTATTCAGAAAGGGAACCTTGAAAATATATCTATTGAATAATACATAATTATAGCTGGGCAGGAGAAATAAGTTCAAACAATATGTTCTACAGCATAGTGACTATAGTTAATAATAATGTATTTGCATTTTTTAAAAAAATTAAGACAGTATCATGTGCTCACCACAAAAAAAGTTAACTGTGAAGCATTAAATAAAATTAAGCATTTGACAATGTATATATGCTTCAAAATCTAATGTTTTACAAAATAAATACACATTTATTTATTACAGATGGTAATGGTATGAAAGACACTAAAAAGGCAGGTGTTTGGGCTGGGCATGGTGGCTCATGCCTGTAATCCCAGCACTTTTGGGAGGCTGAGGCAGGCAAATCATGAGGTCAAGAGATCGAGACCATCCTGGGCAACATGGTGAAACCCCATCTCTACTAAAAAGACAAAACTTAGCTAGGCGTGGTGGTGCATGCCTATAGTCACAGCTACTTGGGAGGCTGAAGCAGGAGAATCGCTTGAACTAGGGAGGTGGAGGTTGCAGCAAGTCAAGATCGTGCCACTGCACTCCAGCCTGGTGACAGTGCGAGACTCCTTCTCAAAAAAACAAAACAAAACAAAACACTTACATTGATAAGCAAACTCTCCAGTTAAAATTAATTTTTCTTTCTTTTTTTTTTGTGGCAGAGTCTCACCTTGTTGCCTAGGCTGGAGTGCAATGGCACAATATCGGCTCACTGCTACCTCCGCCTCCTGGGTTCAAGCGATTGTCCTGCCCCAGCCTCCTGAGTAGCTGGGATTACAGGCACATGCCACCCTGCCTGGCTATTTTGTATCTTTAGTAGAGACAGGGTTTCACCATATTGGCCAGGCTGGTCTCAAACCCCTGACCTCATGATCTGCCCACCTCAGCCTCCCAAAGTGCTGGGATTACACGTGTGAGCCACCGCGCCTGGCCAAAAAAACAATTTTTCAAGTGTATTAAAAATACCAATTTTCTCATCAAAACCTACAAAGTAGCATGTGAAATGACATGGCATTAAAAAAAGTGAGAAAATTGTAGCTATAAAAGAGAGAAAAAAAGAAGGGCTGTGATGCCATACATAGTTGAAAAACACATAATAAGACAAACAAAACTGAAGATAACTGGAAAATAAAAGAAGCAGAATATAATTTTGCTTTATATTCAGCAAGATTCCAGTTTGCTGCCTAAAAAAAGATCCTCTCCACATAAAGAATCAATGTTTTTTCTTTATCATTTATATTTTACATCTCTGACTTAAAGTTACAAACTAACTCTAGCAGGAATATTTATAGATTATAAAACATGTTACTCAGCAAGCACTGTCATGTTTTTTGTTACATTTATATATTAAAACATCCTCATGACTTATGAAGCCTCCTTAGTACTTACCTGAATGTTATGGGAAGTCAGGGACCCCGAACAGAGGGACCAGCTGGAGCCGTGGCAGAGGAACATAAATTGTTTAGATTTCATCTTAATATGGACATTTATCAGTTCTCATATAATACTTTTGTAATTTCTTATGCCTGTCTTTAATCTCTTAATCCTGCTATCTTTGTAAGCTGAGGATGCACATCACCTCAAGGCCACTGTGATAATTGTGTTAACTGTACAAATTGATTGTAAAACGTGTGTTTGAACAATATGAAATCAGTGCACCTTGAAAAAGAACAGAATAGCAATCTTTATGGAACAAGGGAAGACAACCACAAGGGCTGACTGCCTGCGGGGTTGGGTAAAAAGAGTCGTATTTTTTTTTTTTCTTGCAGAGGGCCTATAAATGGACGTGCAAGTAAGAAACATATCATTAAATTATTTTCCTAACAAGGAATATTAATACCCTAGGAAAAGAATGCGTTCCTGGGGGGAAGTCTATAAACGGCCACTCTGGGAATGTCTGTCTTGTGCCGTTAAGGACTGAGATAAGCCCTGGTATCCTGCAGAACCCTTAGGCTTACCAGGGTTGGGAAAACTCAACCCTGGTAAATTTGTGGTCAGACTGGTTCTCTGCTCTCGAACCCTGTTTTCTGTTAAGATGTTTATCAAGACAACACGTGCACTGCTGAACATAGACCCTTATCAGTGGTTCTGCTTTTGCCCATTGCCTTGTTCCCTCAGAAACATGTGATCTTTGTTAGACCCTTATCAGTGGTTTTTTGCTCTTTGAAGCATGTGATCTTTTTACCTACTCTCTGTTCTTACACGCCCTCCCCTTTTGAAACCCTTAATAAAAGACTTGCTGCTCAGGCGGGCATCACGGTCCTACTGATATGTGACGTCACCCCTGGCGGCCCAGCTATAAAATTCCTCTCTTTGTAGTCTCTCTTTCTCAGCCGGCTGACACTTATGGAAAACAGAAAGAACCTATATTGAAATACTGGGGGCGGGTTCCCCCAATACCTGAACTGGCTCAATCAACAAATAAATTTACTTCTGTCAATTACAAAAAGTGAAAGGAATAATAACTAAAGTAGGCTTACATAAGGTTCTTCAATTAAAAGAACAAAATAGAAAGTTTTAATTCAATGAAACAATACACTAATCGTGTCATTACATCTAAAATTATTTTGTGTGCCCTACTAAATTTTATAAAAATAGGGTATATCTTTGACCACTTCACATAATGAAAACCTCATAAACTATAAAAGAAAAAAATTACAAGAAACAACAAAAAAAGTGGGCCTAGCAAAAGCAAAATTTGCATTAGCAGATTTTGAATCCATAAGCCATACTATTTTACAGTAATTCAGTAGAAAGAGTATAGATTTGCTTTCAGCATTTTTGAGGTTTATAGTTTTCTAGTACATTAACTTACTAAAATGTTTTCTTCCAATATTGCTCTTTTCTCCTGAAAATAGGTACAAATTTATATTCACACAAACATGCCTACTTACTCCATAATTTTCTTACACCTAGGGTTTAACTTAAATGTATGTATATACTTAACTTTATGTAAATCAAAACTGTATGTGTTTGCAGGCAGAGAAGCCACATGTTCAAAAATATATAACATTTTAATGTTTATTTAGGACTCAGAATGTATGGACTTTATTTACACTTCTATACAATTTTTAGTATAACCATAAAAATAGCTCTGTAGTCAATAACAATCGTACATTAAAAAAAACTAAAACTGTAGAGTTGGTTTATAATGCAAAGGATAAATGCTGGAGATGATGGATACTTAATTTTCCCTGATGTAATTATTACATATTATATGTCTGTATCAAAATATGCTATATATGGCATATACACAATGTATCCACAAAAATTAAGAAGTATAAATTTAAATAAGAAATAAATATTTAACCTATGGGAACAATATTCTTTAACCTCCTTGCAGTTTAAAGTCACTGGCAAAGGGGATTACTAGAAATGTTAGTCCATTATGTTACCAAAGAGTATGGTACCATCTTTTGCCTACACCCTTGAGTAAGGTGAAATAGGTTAAAATTAGTGGCATAATAACTTTATTAAATGCACAATTTTATAAACATGTTAAATAAAATTTTAATAAAATATTGTTCACACATAATTTAAAATTTTAAGAATGTACATTTTATTACATAAAAGTACAATTAATAATTTACTAATTTTAACTAAAATTTAAAATGTTTTCTCACTATAATGCAGATTACTCTGAACACCTACTTCATGTGTCACTTATATTAATAAAGAGCCTCTCCACTTAGATTTTTATCATGTGTCTTACATTTTAATGTTCTTACCCTTCCATAAAGATCATAACGCCCACCTAATAAAAAAAAATTGTATCTCTGATGTAGCAACAATTAGTCACAAGTTTTTATATGTGAATACAAATGAAGAAAGAGCAAGAAGTAATTTGAGAGTTGAATTACAACGTACATGTTGCAAACAATCTCTATTTTTTAAGGAAAAAAGTATACTTTCAATGTAATTATAACTTTTCAAGAAATTTTTTACATCTTTTAAAGTTATACACAAATAATTTATCTACCAACTCTAGTTCTGGATTATTTTTTATACTAAGCACTGATTTACTGTAATGTCTGAAGTGCCTTAGATATTTCTACTGTGAGTTATCTGACATTTACATAGACTTAATTTTAGAATAGTTTTACATTTACATCTGCAAAAAAATACATATATATATATATATAGAGAGATAGAGAGAGAGAGAGAGAGAGTTTCACTCTTGTGGCCAACGCTAGAGTGCAATGGCGCGATCTTGGCTCACTGCAACCTCTGCCTCCCTGGTTCAAGCGATTCTCCTGCCTCAGCCTCCTGAGTAGCTGGGGTTACAGGCACCCACCACCATGCCTGGCTAATTTTTATATTTTTAGTAGGAACGGGGTTTTAGCCATGTTGTGAGCTGGTCTCAAACACCTGACCTCAGGTGATTCACCCACTTTGGCCTCCCAAAGTGCTGGGATTACAGGCGTGAGCCACCATGCCTGGCCTGCAAAAACATATTTTAGTATTAACTCTATGATGTTTTCTAAGCTACAGATTTTGAAAAAATATGCTTTTCTAGATTTTGAAAAAATCTGTTTTACAGATTTTGAAAAAATCTGCTTTTCATTTTTCTTTTGAGAAAATATGCAGAGTTTTTCTCCCATATAGATTCACTGATGTTGAAAAAAGTTTGAGCAACTGCTTCAGTTTTTCTCTAGTACAAAATGTGTATGGTAAGATTTGTGATACCAGTACATGTACTACAACCCTCTTTATGTTTGTAACCTTTGTCTTCAAAATGAATACTCTTCTTCACTTTAATGGCTTATATTTTCTTAAAATCTTTAGACAGTAATTGCATTTATAATGCTTTTATTAAGTACCAACATTCTGATATTAGGATGTCAACAGATATTAATGGCTACTTTACATTCTTTATATTTGTACAATTTTTCTTAAGTATAAATGCTTTCCTGTGCAATGAGGTTTGAGCCTTAATTAACAGTATTGCCAAATTCTTCACACTTGTAGTTTTCTCCAGTATGAATTATCTTACATACAATGAAGTGTGAAAACCATTTAAAATCTTTGACACATTCTTTACATTTCTAGAATTTTTCACCAGTATGATTTCCTTTATATTTAGAAAAGTTTGAGGCGTTGTCAAAAGCATTGCCACACCTTCCAGTTTTGTAGAGTTTCTCTCCAGTATGAATTTTTTTATGTTTAGTAAGGTTTGCAGATTGGTTAAAAGCTTTGTCACATCTCTCACATTTATAGGGTTTCTCTCCAGTATGAATTATCTTATGTTCAGTAAGTTTTGAGGATCGGCTAAAAGCTTTGCCACATTCTTCACATTTGTAGGGTTTCTCCCCAGTATGTATTCTCTTATGTGTAGTAAGGGATGAGGAGTGTTTAAAAGCTTTGCCACATTCCTCACACTTGTAGGGTATCTCTCCAGAATGAATTTTCTTATGTTCAGTAAGTTTTGAGGATTGGATAAAAGCTTTGCCACATTCTTCACATTTGTAGGGTTTCTTTCCAGTATGAAGTTTCTTATGTTCAGTAAGTTTTGAGGATCGGTTAAAAGCTTTGCCACATTCTTCACATTTGTAGGGCTTCTCTCCAGTGTGAATTCTCTTATGTGTAGTAAGGGCTGAGGAGTGTTTAAAAGCTTTGCCACATTCTTTACATTTGTAGGGTTTCTCTTCAGTATGAATTTTCCTATGTTCTGTAAGATTTGAGGATCGGTTAAAAGCTTTGCCACATTCTTCACATTTGTAGGGTTGCTCTCCAGTATGAATGTTTTTATGTTCAGTAAGTTTTGAGGATCGGTTAAAAGCTTTTCCACATTCTTCACATTTGTAGGGTTTCTCTCCAGTATGAATTCTCTTATGTGTAGTAAGGGTTGAGGATTGGGTAAAAGCCTTGCCACATTCTTCACATATGTAGGGTTGCTCTCCAGTATGAATTTTTTTATGTGTAGTAAGATTTGAGAACTGGTTAAAGGCTTTGCCACATTCTTCACATTTGTAGGGTTTCTCTCCTGTATGAATTATCTTATGCGTAGTAAGGTGTGAGGACTGGTTAAAGGCTTTGCCACATTCTTCACATTTATATGGTTTCTCTCGAGTATAATCTTTTTTATATTCAGTAAGGTTTGAGAATTGGTTAAAAGTTTTGTCACATTCTTGACATCTGTAGAGTTTCTCACAAGTATAAATTCTTTTATGTTTAGTAAACTTTGAAGATTGGTTAAAAGCTTTTTCACATTCTTCACATTTGCAGAAATTCACCTTGGTATAATTTCTTTTACGTTGAGTTAGGTGTGAAAGAATGCAAAATGATTTGCCACATTCTTTACATTTGAAAGGTTTATTTTCCACATGTTTTATCTTATGTCTATCTGAATGTGAAAATTTATTGAAGACTTTCACATATTTATCACATTGAAACATTTTGCTCTGCGTAGTTGGTAAACATTGGTTAAGTCCATTATAACCTCCTTTGTACACCTTACATTCATCCACACTTTTACAGCCTTTTAACTGAAGATTATCATTTCCACATTTTTCATATCTTCTCAGTGCCACTTTTTCAAAAGAATCTTTTATGTTCTGCTCTGGCCAAAACCCTTGGGCAAAATGAGAACACATTACTGAAAGAAATAAAAATAACACATTACTTTACAGACTCAGATAAATATACTTTCCAAACCTAACTTATAAAATTACACAAACTACATAAGCAAGATGGCATCACAGGCCATAATTAAGTGTATGCATTGCCCCAGGTAAGCACAAGGCAAAGAGCCACATAGAAAAAAAAAAAATTCTGTCACATTTACCCAACACAGCTTTTTCTACTCCCCAATATAACTTAATGTTTTTAGAAGTAAACTGCAGCCAGGCGTGGTGACTCACACCCATACTCCCAGCACTTTGGGAGGCTGAGGCGGGCGGATCGCGAGGTCAGGAGTTCAAGACCAGCCTGGCCAATATAGTGAAACACAGTCTCTACTAAAAATACAAAAAAAAATTAGCTGGGCATGGTGGCAGGAGCCTGTAGTCCCAGCTAATTGGGAGGCTGAGGCAGGAGAATTGCTTGAACCTGGGAGGCTAACGTTGCAGTGAGCCGAAATCGCACCATTACACTCCAGTCTGAGTGACAAAGCAAGACTCTGTCTCATAAAAAAAAAAAAAATTGCAAACTTCAATTACTTACATATAGAGGAATACCTGAGAGTGAATAATTTATAAAGAAAAAAAGGTTTATTTGGCTCACAGTTTGGCAGGTTGTACAAAAAGTGTGTGCCAGCATCTGCTTCTGGTGAGGGTCTCAGGAAGCCTACAATCATAGTGGAATGCACAGATTAACTGAACATATCACATGGTAAGATACAAAGCAAGTGTGATAAAGAAGCCAGGTTTTTGTTTCTGTTTTTTTTTTAAATGAACCAGCTCTTACTTGAATTAACAGAGTGTAAACTTACTGATTATCAAGAGGATAGTGCCAAGCCATTCATGAGGAACTTTCCCTCATGACCTAAGCACCTCCCAGTAGGTCCCATATTCACCTTCCATCAGGACCCAAATCAACAATGATGATTATATTGCAATATGAGGTTTGGAGAACACAGACATCCAAGCCACATCACAGACCAAACAGGCTTAACAGACCTGTACAAACCTTTTAAATCAAAATCAAGAGAATACACAATATTCTTATTTGCACCTGGTGTATTCTGTTAGGACACAAATCAAGTCTTATTAAATTCAAGAATGCTGGCTAGGTGCAGTGGCTCATGCCTACAATCTCAACACTTTGGAAGACCCAGCTGGGCCAGAAATTTGACACCAGTCTGGGCAACATAGCAAGACACTGTTCCTACAAATAATCAAAAAATTAGCCAGGCATGGTAGTAGCCATGACACATCTGTAGTGCCAGCTACTTGGGAGACTGAGGTAAAAGGATCACTTGAGCCTGGGAGTTTATGGCTGCAGTGAGCCAAAATTACGCCATTGCACTCCAGCCTGAGTGACACAGTAAAATCTTCTCTCAAGCAGCAACAATAAATAAATTTAGGAAGATCAAAATTATAAACATTTTCTGACCAAAAGTGAATAAAACAAAACATTAAAAGCAAAAGTAAAATTGGCAAATTGAAAAATATATCAAAATAAAACACAGTCTTCAACATATTCTTGGCTCAAGGGCCAAAACACTTAATTTTTCAAAAATGTCAATGCAACCAAAAGTGGTGAACAAATTCAACATAATCTCTATAAAAATCCCATTAGTAGTGGCTCATGCCTATAATCCTAGCACTTTGGGAGGCTGAGGTGGGCAGATTACCTGAGGTCAGGAGTTTGGGACCAGCCTGGCCAACATGGTGAAACCCCTTCTCTACTAAAAATACAATAATTAGCTGGGTGTGGTGGCATGTGCCTCTGGTCCCAGCTACATAGGAGGCTGAGGTAGGAGAATCACTTGAACCCAGGAGGCAGAGGTTGCAGTGAGCCGAGATAATGCTACTGCACTCCAGCCTGGGTGACAAAGACTCCATCTCAAAAAAAAAAAAAAAGGTATATGTATATACACACACACACTCACACACATATACACACACACATACACACACAAATGGATTATTCAGCCTTAAATAAATCTTGTCACATTTTAAGATAAAACTTTGAGAATATTATGTCACCTGAAGTAAGCCAGTAACAAAATGATGGATACTATATGATTCCACTTATATGAGATATCTTAATTAGTCACACTGAAAGTGCAATGGTGTTTGTCAAGGGCTGGAGAGAGGATAAAATGGGCAGCTGTTACTTAATGGGTATTGAATTTTAGTTTCACAAGATGAATACAAATATACTAACCATGCCTGAAAGGTACAGTTTTTTTTGAGACAGGTTCTCACTGTCATCCAAGTTTGAGTAAAGTGGAACAATTATGGCTCACTGTAGCCTCAAACTCCCAGGCTAAAGTAATCCTGCACCATCAATCTACCAAAAAGCTGGGACCACAGGTGTACACCATCACGCCTGGCTATTTTTAAAAATTTTTTGTAAACAGAGAATCTCCATACGTTTCCCAGGCTAGTCCCATACTTTTGGGCTCAAGCAATTCTCCTGTCTTGGCCTCCCAAAATCCTGGGATCAAAGATGTGAGCCACCACCATGCCTGGCCCTGAAATGTACACTTCAATAGATTTTAGATGGTAAACTTTATTTTATGTGGTTTTACAATTAATTTTTTTAAAAGAAAAACTGGAAAAAATACGGAATTATAAATCTCTACATAAATTATCTTCAAATCACAAAAGTGTTTCTCTCGCACAAAAGAAATATGTATTTATTATTAAACACATGGTGAAAATAAGACTATCTCACCGGGCGTGGTGGCTCACGCCTTGTAATCCCAGTACTCTGGGAGGCAGGTGGATCGCCTGAGGTCAGGAGTTGGAGACCAGTCTACCACAGGGAGAAACCTCGTCTCTATTAAAAATACAAAAATTAGCTGGGCGTGGTGGCGCATGCCTGTAATCCCAGCTGCTCGGGAGACTGAAGCAGGAGAATCACTTGAACCTGGGAGGCAGAGGTTGTGGTGGGTGGAGATCATACCACTGCACTCCAGCCTGGGCAACAAGAGTGAAACTTCATATATTAAAAAAAAAAAAAAAAAAAGACTATCTCCATGACTAATCACTTAGACAAGATAAAACGACCATTGAAAATCAGATAAGAAAGAATACACACAAGATAAGCCATAACCAAAATTGGGGTCAAATTTATTAACACACACATATAATCTGACTGGGATAGATATATGGCTGATTTATTTCTTAATTAAATCCCATAGATTTAAAGTGTACAAACAATTGCAAATTGTCTAAAATGGTAAAACAAAAAAACACAATAAACAGATGTCAAACTGAAAAAACACACTAATATGGAATGGCAAAACCATAATATATATAAATGTTAAATGTTTACTCATAAAATCTTGCAGGCAACACTGATGTAGCATTAAAAATGTGTCTAGGCCAGACGCAGTGGCTCACGCCTGTAATCCCAGCACTCTGGGAGGCGGATCACAAGCTCAGAGGTTCGAGAGCAGCCTGGGCAACACGGTGAAACCCTGTCTCTACTAAAAATATAAAAAAATTAGCCAGGCATGGTGGTGCACACCTATAATCCTAGATACTCAGGAGGCGGAGGCAGGAGAATTTCTTGAACCTGGGAGGTGGAGGTTGCAGTGAGCTGAGATCGTGCCACTGCACTCCAGCCTGGCCAACAGAGCAAGACTCCGTCTCAGAAAAAGAAAAATAAATAAATTAAAAAATAATAATGTGTCCAGATAACTGCAACATTTGATTGTAACTCTACTCATGGAAGGCAGGTATGCTGAATCCTTGACATGCACTGTATGGCAGTACAATTCCAAAGGAAATGTAGTATTATCATAAATGAAAGACTCTAATGAGAAACTTAATAAATAAGCATTTAAAAAAACAAGAAGGCCAGGTGCAGTGGCTCACGCCTGTAATCCCAGCACTTTGGGAGGCCAAGGCAGGTGGACCACCCGAACTCAGAAGTTTAAGACCAGCCTGGCCACCGTTGTAAAACCCTGCCTCTACTAAAAATACAAAAATTAGCCAGGTGTGGTGGTGGGCGCCTGTAATTCCAACTATTTAGAAGGCTGAGGCAGGAGAATTGCTTAAACCCGGTAGGCAGAGGTTGGAGTGAGTCGAGATTGCACCATCGCACTCCAGCCCGGGCAACAGGAGCAAAACTCCATCTCAAAAAAAAAAAAAGACAATTTTGGGCCAGGCTCAGTGGCTCACATCTGTATCAGAACTTTGGGAGGCCGAGGCAGATGGATGGATCACAAGGTCAGGAGTTCAAGACCAGCCTGGCCAACATGGTGAAACCCCGTCTCTACTAAAAGTACAAAAATTAGCCGGGCATGGTGGTGTGTGCCTATAGTCCCAGCTACTCAGGAGACTGAGACAGGAGAATCGCTTGAACCTGGGAGGTGGAGGTTGCAGTGAGCAGAGATTGTACCACTGAACTTCAGGCTGGGCGACAGAGTGAGACTGTCTCAAAAAAAAAAAAAAAAAGAAATTTTATGTTTTAAATATATGCTATTGTTACACAAAATGAAACTGCTGTAATCCAACTTTAGAAGCAAAAAAATAGCCTTACATTGCTATATATATATATACACACACATATATAAATATATATAATGCTAAATATATATAAATGTTAAATATATAAAAAATATATATATTGCAGAATATAGTTAGAGTGTCTGATATATAAAACAAATATCTGCAAATAAATTACATTATTTAGATATAGGCTGGACAAAATGGGTGCAAATCATAGAATTCTTTTTTCCTACATCAAGCCTAAATTTATAAGTAAAGTTTTAGTAAATATGGAGTGCCTACAAATTATCTAATTTACTTCAGGCATTACATGTAAATTCTAGCATATTGTTCTAAATTTCTAAATGTAAAATTACAGACAAAATTGAAATAGAAAATGGAGAATAAAAATGTATAGCAGGAGTGAAATCAGTAAGATGGGAGAATAAAAGGTAACCTATTTTGTTATCTCCTGCACAGCAAGACAATTTGTCAGCCATCCCTGACAAAAACGCCTTTAGGAGATGGCCAGGCATCATGACTCACACCTGTAATGAAAGATACATGGTATATTAAGTTTAGAGAATGGCCGGGCGCGGTGGCTCAAGCCTGTAATCCTAGCACTTTGGGAGGCCGAGACGGGCGGATCACGAGGTCAGGAGATCGAGACCATCCTAGCTAACACGGTGAAACCCCGTCTCTACTAAAAAATACAAAAAAAAAACTAGCCGGGCGAGGTGGCGGGCGCCTGTAGTCCCAGCTACTCGGGAGGCTGAGACAGGAGAATGACGTAAACCCGGGAGGCGGAGCTTGCAGTGAGCTGAGATCTGGCCACTGCACTCTAGCCTGGGCTACAGAGCGAGACTCCGTCTCAAAAAAAAAAAAAAAAAAAAAAAGTTTAGAGAATTACTTCAGGTTAGGATTTCAAAATCAGCCTGAATTATGTATGTAGCAAGACTCCATCTCAAAATAAGTGCCTTTGAGAGCTTTGAGATCCAGAGAGAGAGGGAGTTGTGGAATTCTGATAAAGCCCAAGATTTAAAAGTTTTCTTTTCAGAAGGCAGGCCCTCATTCAGGTGCAAACTACAGGATCCCTGTTCTTAACTACAGACTAGGAAATGGCCCACTCAACTTGGTCCCACTAGAATTCTGAATTTACTATGTAATCATCCCAAACTCCTCCCAGCCAAAGTCTGGGAGAGATTCTGCTTTTCCAGAGGCCCGGAGGAAGATACCCATTTATAGCCATGTCAGCTGGCCTACAGACCTTAGCCTTTACTGTGGTCCCTGAAGCAGTTCAATGACTCAGTTCCAGCTCGCTGAGCCACAGTTTATAGTCAGTTCTGCCTATATAGAAACCCACACAGTGACCTGGAAAGATCCTTTCTGGTACTCGCTGAAAGCCATAGTCATCCACATTCTGATATAAGGCCCACCATATGCAGACCCTACTGCAAAAACCTGCCCTAGTGTTTGCCCTACAGAGCAAAATCCTCTGCCAAAATTCAGTCTGTCCAAAATGGGAATTTAAACTACCCAAGTTTTTTAGGACAAGCCAACTAAGGGTAGACCCTAGTGCAGACCCAGCAGCCTTGTGACAAAGCCCTCTCCACTACAAACCAGAGGGCATCCCATTACCCTGAGGGTCCAACAAAAGAAGATCTTTACCTTCTGAAACCAGTTTATAAAAACTTGAGCTGTTTTCTCCTTCTATACACAGATGCCAATGCAAAACTATATTGTGCCCATTGTCAATGCTGCTAGTTTAACACAACACTGAAAGTACTGGCAGAAGAATTAGTCAAAAAATGAAAAAGAGCAATTGAAATTGAAGACACATAAGTAAAAAGTTGCTAGCTGTAGCTCATACGATTATATATATATATAAACATAAACAGTACATTAAAACTTGTAAATAAATACACTCAGTAAATTAGAAAAATATAAAACTAACATACAAGTTAGGGTTCCATAAATCTAAACTGTCTGATACAATAGAGAAAAAAAAAAATCTTATTTACAATAGCATTAAAATAAATTTCTGAGAACAAATTTAACCAAGGAGGTACAAAGTCGGCCGGGCGCGGTGGCTCAAGCCTGTAATCCCAGCACTTTGGGAGGCCGAGACGGGCGGATCACGAGGTCAGGAGATCGAGACCATCCTGGCTAACATGGTGAAACCCCGTCTCTACTAAAAATACAAAAAACTAGCCGGGCGTGGTGGCGGGCGCCTGTAGTCCCAGCTACTCGGAGGCTGAGGCGGGAGAATGGCGTGAGCCCGGGAGGTGGAGCTTGCAGTGAGCCGAGATCGCGCCACTGCACTCCAGCCTGGGCGACAGAGCGAGACTCCGTCTCAAAAAAAAAAAAAAAAAAAAGGAGGTACAAAGTCTTTACAGTGAGAGATATATCAGTGAAATATATTAGAAAAGACATAAATAAATTTGAAAATATTTTATGTCTATGAATTGAAAGAATACCGTTAAAGTGACATGTTATCCAAAATGATATATAGATTCAATAGACTCCCTATCAAAATTCCAGTGGCATTTTTCACAGTAATAAAAAATGTAATTCTAAAATGTAAATGAAACTATGATATACTTTAAATAGCCAAAGCAACCTTGAGAAAAAAAAACAAAGCAGAAGGATATCATACTTTATAATTTTCTTTTCTTTTTTCTTTTTGAGATGGAGTACCACTCTATAGCCAGGCTGCAGTGCAGTGGCACAATCCTGGCTCACTGTAACTTCTACCTCCCTGATTCAAGTGATTCTCCTGCCTCAGCCTCCTGAGTAGCTGGGATTACAGGCGTGTGCCACCACACCCAGCTAATTTTCTGTATTTTTAGTAGAGATGGGGTTTCACCATATTAGCCAGGTTTCCAAACTGCTGAATCAAAAGATTTATCTCTGTGAGATGAATGCACACATCACAAAGCAGTTTCTCAGAAAGCTTCTTTCTAGTTTTTATCTGACCTCCTGATGTGCCTGCCTGGGCCTCCCAAAGTGCTGGGATTACAGGCGTGAGCCACCGTGCCCGGCCCTTGAGCCACTGCACCCAGCCCTTTATAATTTCAAGACTACATTTGAAGACTACAGAAATACAAACAAATAAAATATGTAGAAAAATGGAAAAAAAAAAAAAAGGGGGGGGGGCGCGGCACAGTGGCTCACACCTGTAATCCCAGCACTTTGGGAAGGCAAGGAAAGCAAATCACCTGAGGGCAAGAGTTTGAGACCAGCCTGGCCAACACAGTGAAACCCCATCTCTACTAAAAACAAAAAATTAGCCAGGCGTGGTGGCCATGTGCTTGTAATCCCAGCTATTTGGGAGGCTGAGACAGGAGAACTGCTTAAACCCAAGAGGCAAAAGTTACAGTGAGTTGAGACTGTAGCACTGCACCCCAGCCTGGGCCACAGAGTAAGACAGCAAGACTCTGTCTCAAAGGAAAAAAAAAAAAAGAAGAAGAAGAAGAAGAAAAGAAAACAATAGAAAACACTTCTCACACGTTTCAGACATGATGGAAAAAAAGAACTTAAAAAATCATTTAATAGAGTTTCTCAAAATTATGCAGATATTTCTGTGTCTCCAAAACAAATGAGTAAGGATTCAGATTGCGCAGTCTCTTATATGCCATGAAGAGGACATTGGTTCTCACTGAAAACCTGAAGGGAAATTACTAAAAATGTAAATAGAAACCTTAGAGAATTTAAAAGCATAAAACAGAAAATGCTCAAATGTGAGCACAAAAAATACTCAGGCTTTCCAGAAACTATTTCCTTTAAAACACAGCTTCCCAAATCACATTTTAAGGACTGGTTTTCTCTTTGACCTTTGGACCTCTCATCTTTGTCACCTGTTGTATTCACTTTCACTCTCACTTACCTGGGGGTTCATCTACCATCTCATGTCTCTGCATAGTTAAAGGCTCTTTTTCTTGCTCCAGACAGGTGATCAGGTCTGGCTTAGAGACAGCAATACCTGTTTTATTAAAAAATAAATAACATGAATCTTGCTCATATTCTCCAATTACCAACTTAGTAATGTGCTCAGTAAAGAGAATGTAATAGAATAGCAAATTAATCCCCAAATACTGACTTATAACAGAAATTTTTAAATACTTAGAAAATATTCTAAATTTGCAGGTTCTTAATTTCATTACCCAGTACTTATGCATCAAAACTTTGTGTTGGCAATTAGATTTTAAGGTGTGGGCAACAACGTTTTATGCCACTAAACTTCTGAAATTACCACTAATCTAGAGTGAAGGACACAGATCAGCTCAGGAATGTGGTAAGTTCAGATCAAGATGAAACATACTGAAGAAATTCTTCTCAATACAGACAAATCCTTAAGCTTTTCTCAAAAACAGGGATCTGAAACTCATTTATTCAAAGCATACATTACCAAAACACATTCTACAAAGAAGAGAAATGAAACCTTTACGGTACATTAGAAACTGTGTGTTGGGACAGGCATGGTGGCTCACACCAGTAATCCTAGCACTTTGGGAGGCCAAGGCAAGTGGTTAACCTGAGGTCAGGAGTTCGATACCAGCCTGGCCAACGTGGTGAAACCATGTATCTACCAAAAATACAAAAAAAATTAGCCAGCCATGGTGGCTCACGTCTGTAGTCCCAGCTACTTGGAAGGCTGAGGCACGAGAATCGCTTGAACCCAGGAGGCAGAGGTTGCAGTGAGCCAAGATCGCACCACTGCACTCTAGCCTGGTGACAGAGCCAGACTCCATCTCAAAAGAAAAACAAAAAGAAACTGTGTGTTGAAGTTATCCTTACCCAGGAAGACCAGGTTTCTGTAGTTCTCTAAAATCACATTTTTATATAAATTCCGCTGTGCAGTGTCCAGGCATTGCCATTCTTCCAGAGAGAATTCTACGGCCACATCCCTAAATGTCAACAGTCCCTGAAAAACACATACACACAAACATATTCACGAGGTAGCCAACAGAGATTATAATTTGACTCAAGGTAAAATGAGAGAGTAATGAGAACTGGTTCTGATTTACAGGAGTGACTGAAATTATCCAATAAAATCAATTTTTTACACAGAAATATTTCCTTATGTGTTCTCTAACCCTGAGAAAACAGTGGCACAAGAGCCACAACACCAGTGTATATATAATAATTTTATGGATAATAATATATACAATAGGTCATGCACAATGGCTCATGCCTGTAAACCCAGCACTTTGGGAGGCTGAGGCAGGCAGATCACCTGAGGTCGGGAGTTCCAAGACTCACTTGACCAACATGGAGAAACCCCACCTCTACTAAAAATACAAAATTAGCCAGGCGTGGTGGCGCATGTGTGTAATCCCAGCTACTCAGGAGGCGGAGGCAGGCAAATCATGAGAATCGCTTGAACCTGGGAGGTGGAGGCTGTGGTGAGTGGAAGTTGCAGTGAGCTGAGATCGTGCCATTGCACTCCAGCATGGGCAACAAGAGTGAGACTCCGTCTCAAACAAAAAAACAACAAACAATATATATATAATTAAGGACATAAACACAAACGTACCTTTTTGAGTGCTTCAGAAGCTTCTGTGTAATAAACGCTATCTTGTTTAAATAATAGCTAATTGAGAACACAGATGGAACCTCAACATTAGATGTTCCCCATTTTTACTAAGGACCCCAGGTTTTCTCAATAGGAATCTTGAGTATCTACACCTTCCCATGTTCAACAGCCACAGGCAACATTTTTAATATTGCAGATCATAAAATAATGGTGAGAATTCTGCATGGCATATAAGAAGCCATGATGTAGAGAAGGCTCTGGTATATAGAAAAGAAATATTTTTCAGAGTCTTGACTATCATAAGAGTTTTTAGAAGTAGTTAAAACAAACTCATTAGGGAGAAAAAACACAAGTAGAGAAGTCAAAGTAAACGCATGGCATTCCAGGAGGCAGAGTGGACACAGCTCTTGATCTGAGACATGTTTAACTGAAAAAAAGCCATTTTTTCCTTTCTCTGAAAATTCTTTTCAGATGTGATTCTCTGGACAAATTACACCTGCATCTTTAGAATATGCCTTTAAAGGTATCAGTACCACATGTTTACCTGCTCCTATCATACCCACAGGCAGAAGGACCAAGACTAACTGAAAAAGTCCACCCATTTCTGTCCTTCATACCAGAAGAGATTCAGGAACCATGAGCTGCTCCATGGAGATAAAAGTAAAAGTTTCTTTCCTTCTGTCCTCAGGTGCCCTGCCCTGCCATGGACACCAGCAATTTCTGCTACAGCAATGAAAATACGAGCCACACTTTTCTGTCACTACCAAACCAAACAGAACCAGACCTTTGACCATTCTTTAGAGCAAAGGTGGAACTTAACTCTCATGAATGTATCTCGAACCCCTCATACTTGATTTTGGGCTCACGTTAGAGTCACATGAGGCACTTAATTAAAACAACGTGGGTGGGAACAGTGGCTCACACTTGTAATCGCGGCACTTTGGGAGGCCGAGGTGGGCAGATCACTTGAGGCCAGGAGTTTGAGAACAACCTGGCCAACATGGCAAAACCCCCTCTCTACTAAAAATACACAAATTAGCCAGGCATAATGGTATGCACCAGTAATCTCAGCTACTTGGAAGGCAGAGGCACGAGAATCGCTTAAACATGGCAGGCGAATGTTGCAGTGACCGGAGGTCGGACCACTGTACTCCAGCCTGAGCAACACAGTGAGATTCCTTCTCAAAAACAAAAAACAAAACATGATACCTCCGCCCAGAAGAATAAACAGACCCATGGATAGGGCACAAGTAGGTATTTCTGCAAATTGGCCATGGCCATGTAATCTTAATTAGAAACCTGGGCTGGGCATGGTGGCTCACACCTGTAATCCCAGCACTTTGGGAGGCCAAGGCTGGGGGGTGGGGAATCACTTGAGGTCAGAAGTTCTTGACCAGCCTGGCCAACATGGTGAAACCCCGTCTCTACCAAAAATACAAAAATTAGCCAAGCGTGGTGGTGCTTGCTTATAATCCCAGGTACTCAGGAGGCTGAGGCAGGAGAATCGCTTGAACCCAGGAGGTAGAGGTTGCAGTGAGCTGAAATCGCACCACTGCACTCGAGTCTGGGAACAGAGTGAGACTCCGCCTCAAAAAAAAAAAATCAAACCTGGGCTGAAAACCACTTAGCTGGGCATTGCCTTTAAAGCTTTAATGAGCTTAAAAAATACTTAGAAACTATGGCCCCACTCTCTGTGATGTAATTCTGCAGACTTAGCGTTCATGAATTTTTTTTTTTGTTTTGTTTTTTGTTTTTTGGGTTTTGTGTGTGTGTGTGACGGAGTGTCGCTCTGTAGTGCAGGATGGAGTGCAGTGGCAGGCTCTCGACTCACTGCAACCTCCGTCCCCTGGGTTCAAGTGATTCTCCTGCCTCAGCCTTCTGAGTAGCTGGGATTACATAGGTGCCTGCCACCACAAGCAGCTAATTTTTTGTGTATTTTTAGTAGAGGCAGAGTTTCACCAGTCAGGATGATCTCAAACTCCAGACCTCTACTGATTCACCCAACTTGGCCTCCCAAAGTGCTGGGATTACAGGCATGAGCCACAGCAGTCAGCCATTAATGGGTATTTTAAACCCATTAATGTTCCCTATCAATGCTGACATTGCTCCTCTGGGGCTCATGTATTAGCATTAGAGAAAGCAGGCACAGCATGGAGTCCCTTACACTCAGCACTCTTGTCACAACACAAATATTTCTCAAATGAAGACTACCAATTTTCATATTCTTTGCTGGCTCTTTAAAGTTTACAGAATAAGCAGAAAGCAGCAACGTCTAAATAAGTCTGCATTTGGAAACCATGAGGTACACATGTACTAATGAGGCAGGAGAATAGGGTCTGGAGACAGGGAACCTAAGACCATTTCATACCGAATTCCTAGACCTAAATGGAAAGGAAAACTAACTTTCCATGCCTAAGTAACAAAAAGACCAGAGGACTGCCTTTGCAAATCCCCACCTTTTCCGTGAGGCAGATAGGAAATTGGCTGTCCACAACCAATCAGACTGATTGTGGGCTGAGTCTCTATTTGAATAAAACTGACACTTTGTAACTTCACCTTAGCCTCTGATTGGTTGTTTTTGCAACCAATCGGATATTTGCAGAGGACTGCGACCTTTGTAACTTCGCTTCAGCCTCTGATTGGTTGCTTTCTGCAACTAATCAGAGCAATTGTGGGCCACCACTTCATTTACATGAGGTGAGCACCAAGTGGCCAATGGGAAACCTCTAGGAGATATTTGAACCCAAGAAAATTCTGTGTCTGGGACCTTAAGCCATTGTTCGGGCTCACTTTCACACTGCAGAGTATAATTTCATTTTCAATAAGCCCGTTTTGTTCCTTTGTTGCTTCATTCTTTTCTTGCTTTGCTGTTTCATCCAATTCTTTGTTCAAAAGGCCAAGAACCTGGATAACCTGCAGTCAAGACCTTCTACTGGTAACTTATTTTGGTAAGCCAGGCAGGAGAGGAGGTAGGCCCAAAGTATGGGACTTAATTTTTTCCTTTCTCCTTTTACATACAGGGAAGTCTTTTTCTTTCTCTCTTTCTCTCTCTCTTTTCCTTTCCTACTCAGGACCCTTGGTGGACAGTGCCTAAGCATGAAGACAACTGCAAGTTTCTGGCCAGGGCCACTTTTTGATGAAACTGAAAGGTTTCCATGTGGAAGCGCCTGACTGCCACCTCTCAGTCTGGGTGAGGGACCTGAGACCTTTTTTTTTTTTTTTTTTCCTTTTTCTGAGTCCTATTGTTTTTGTCTGTTTTCTGAGATCTTTTCCTTTTCTCCTTTTTCAGTCTTTCAGCAGCCATTTTCTAGTAGCTGTTGGTAATTGAGTGGAACTAGCCAGAGCCACTCTCTGATGTTCTCGGAAGGCCGAGGGGCAAACAGGCTGGCTGTCCTGCCCAGAAGGGGGAAAGATTTTCTATCCTTTCTGGTTATAGTCCCTGATCCCTACATGTGACACAGTTGGCAGTGGCAGTTTGCCCAGGGTGAACTCACACATTTGAGGTGACTGAAACCTTCTTTTCTTATGCTAAATTCTTTCCTTCCCCCACTCAACTAGCTATGGACAGAAAACCCACCTAGCTATGCAAAAAGGTTATATAAGTCAGAGGGTCCAAGCATGTTGCAGGTGGTCTGTGAGGTGCGTGATGGAGGGGGGATTTTGTGAAAGAAAATGTATTATTGCCTAAGTTGAGAGAGAGAAAGGGTTGCTTTAAATGGGATAGATAAGCCTTAAAAAAAGCTCATAGTAGGCCGGGTGCAGTGGCTCATGCCTGTAATCCCAGCACTTTGGGACGCCAAGGCGGGCGGATCATGAGGTCAGGGGTTTGAGACCTGCCTGACCAACTAAAAATACAAAAATATTAGCCTTGCATTGTGGCACGCACCTGTAATACCAGCTACTCAGGAGGCTGAGGCAGGAGAATCACTTGAATTCAGGAGGCAGAGGTTGCAGTGAGCCAGGATCATGCCACTGCACTCCAGCCTGGGCAACAGAGTGAGACTCTGTCTCAAAAAAAATTAAAAAAAAAAAAAAAAACTCATAGTAGGTCATCAGTGGTGGAGGGAACCATTCTATAGTAGTGCTGGCACCTTTCTAAGGTCAGAGCCATCTGACAGACTAAGTCTGAGGCTCAAAGAGGGGATGCTCCCAGAGACCTCAGTCTGGGCCAAGAATTTTTCCAGGGAGATGCCCTAGGAAAAATTTGGGTAACTAATAAGCCCTCTAGTTTGCAAGGTCCTCTTCTTTTTTCTTTTTTCTAGACCATTATGAGCAACTCTCAATCTATTTCACCTGATTCCACTGTGGGCAACTCTATTTCCAATTCTGATTCCCTGCTTGGCTATATCCTCCACCATTAGAATCAATTTGACCCTGACAATCTCAAGAGAAAATGTATAATATTTTTCTGCAATACTGTCTGGCCCTATTATGAGCTGCTCAGCTCAGAATAGTGGGCAGTCAATGGTAGCATTAATTATGACACTATCCTGCAAACAGGCCTATTTTGCAAGAGGCAGGGCAAATGGTCAGAAATCTATGTACAGTCCTTCATGACCCTATATCAAAACCTAACAATCTGTGAAACTCCCAGAACCTACCCCGTAAAGGAAAGTTCTAAGGCAGAAGTTGATATTATAGATAACCTTCTTTCACAGGGTCACCTGGTTCCCAGGGTGACCAGCGACCATCCTTACATAGTCCCTTGCCAAATGCTTCTGAGGCTAAAACTCAGGAGCAAACACCGGTGATCCTACACGTTCCCCTCATACTCAAGGGGGAACATTGTATTGAACCCTCTCTCCAGCCCTGCTACCTCTCAGGGTAGCAGGAGCTGAGGGGCCAGTCCTAGTGAAGGTCCCCTTCTCTATAACTGATACACAACAATGTAAGGAGAAGCTAGAAAGCTATTCTGAGAATCTTGGGAAATTTGCCGATGGGTTTCAAACTTTGATCTCTCATGAAGAGATGTTCAATTTATTCTAGCAACCTGTTGCATCCCTTCAGAAAAAGAACACATCTTTGAGGCCACCCACAAGGAAGCAGATGGATTATTCACCTGAAAACCTCAGGACAATCACTCAGGACCAGAAACAGTTCCCACTACTGATCCTCACTGAAACTATAACACCACTGTGGGAAACAACCAGGTTAAATTTCTTGAGGCTCTCCTTGGAGGAATGAGAAAGGGAACAACTAAGGCAGAAAATTTTGATATAGTACAGAAGGTTACACAAAGCAAGAAGAAAAATCTAGCCATGTTTTATGGCAGGTTGGAGGAAGCCTTTTAAAAAATATACTAATCTAGTCCCTTCCTCTCCTGAAGGGAAACTATTAATGGCAAAGCATTTTATTAGCCAATCTGCCCCTGACATTAGACATAAGCTCCACAAGTTACAGATGGGGCCACAGACTAATCAAAACCAGATTCTTGATACTGTGTTTATGGTGTATAACACTTGTGATCTGAATGAAGGAAAATGGAAACAGAGTAAAGAAAAACGGCAAGCCAAAATTATGGCAGCCATCATTGGCGATGTCTTGAATGCCCAAAGAGCATCTAAGGAGAATCTGAAGGGCCATAAAGATAAAGCCAGCAGAGACTCTTGCTTCAAATGCAAGAAAAGTGGGCATTGGGCAAAGGGATGTACTAAGCCCCTGCCAGGCCCCTGCTGTCAATGCAAAGGTACCAGTCATTACCCCTGGAGAACTGACTGCCCCTGTGCCACCATGGGGTTGTGTCAGACAAAACTCTAGCAGTGCAGAAGGAGGAATTAGATGAAGACTGAAGGGTCCTGGGGTCTTCCTCACTGCCTCTGTCTAGGAACATTGTAGCAACCACATCATGCCCAATTCAGCCATTTATCTAGTTGCTAGTCTAGATTAAAAGTTCCTGGATGATAGGGATGATGACTGCTTTATCTATTTTTCTAATGGTCATATGAAATGGAAGCAATTAGTTTATCTGTTTGAGTCTCCAGACCTCTTCCTTGTTTTTCACCTAAGTACCAGGAAACTGGAGAAACTCTCATCTGAGTACCAACCAAAGATCTCTCTTGTATGGGGGGGAGGAACAAACACAGGATGACTTATTTCTCTTACATTGAGACAGAAGCAGAATTAACCACTCATGTCAGCCTTACATAATTCTGTTCTGGACATTTTCAAATTTCTCAAAGATGCCTAGGTGATTGTGAGAGGGTTCTCAGTGCCCCTGAGCTGGTGGCCCAATGATAAGCTAGGGAGGAGAGACTCAGGCTAAATGAAGAATGGAACTGTTCTGGTGGAGCTCCAGAACTTGAATTGCATGTCCTGATTAGTTTGCTCTTGGGTTAAAAAAAAAAAGGACTAGAATACTCCACTCCGGTATCACATTTTATGGGTAGGTATAGTTTGGTCATGGCACTGGATACCTTGTAGTCTCAATCTCTTACTCTGAAGATGCTTGTTTACACTTACAGATTCTGCAATCAGAATCTATTTACACCTGGAGCCCCTCACATAACTGTAGAAAGTCACTGGACGAGATCTGAGAAGTTCAGAACACTGCATTCTCAAAAAGGGGTTTTAACATTTCTATGCTGACATCTCACAATAGAGAAAATGTCTCTTGTATGTTTTCTGTACATTCTCAATCCAAAGCCTAACCTTGACTTGTGAATCCCAGACAGAGGTTAGACCTTATGTACAGATTCTACGTCAGATAAACCTGGCTCTGCATTCTTGTGTGTCACAGAAAGTGGAGTACAATCAAAGAAGAGGTCCACTCATAGAGGCTGCTCTAGCTCATTCTAAATGATATTTCTACCTAAAAGGAAAAAGCTAAGGCAACATATAGAAAACTGGTCCCCCCCAGTTTTGGGGGGACCAAGCTTGAGATTTATAACATGAAAGGAAAGATTCAAGTTGCCTGGAATCTACACTTAGTTTACCACCAGTTACAAGGGTATTTGTAAAGGTAAAAAGAGGACAGAGGATGGTCCCTCTTTGGGCTGGTACAAACTTGTTTGTCAAATTCTTATTTACAGGAATAACATTAATTATTGATTGGATGTACATCGCTAAGGTTTAGAGTGTCCAGTGTGGCATTATTAATTTAATTCACAACTACTGGTGGCAATAGCAAACAGTTTCAAGGGATGAATACATATAGTTGAAAGTGGGGAGAAAGACATAATTGTGCTCTCATTTTAATGTCTCTTCAAGTTTGACAACTAAAAGGATCTGCATTTCTCAGATACAAGTTTTTTAATTTCCAAAATTTCAAGACCTAGATTCAGAATTTGGAGCTGCAGATTTAGGTTCTGGGTGGACAGAGTATCAGCAGATGTTACCTGCACATTTGTGAGCATTTCAGTAACAGGAGGAAGTGGAAAGTGGAGATTCTCATGTCTATGTGTATACTCAATGCACACCTGTTACTCTAGTTGGATTTGTGGGCCCCATGCTCTCTAAATCAGTTTCAGGTCTGAAGATTCAAGAGTAATTGAAAGAGGTAAAATGGCTGATTGCTGCCCTGTGAAGTTTGTAGAAATATGGCCTAGCCCCTCTAGAAGTCACTGTAGAGGACTATAGATACAAAATAACAGAGACAATTCTGCCTGCATATTTAGGTGACAGCATGCACTCTGCAGCAAATTTGGGAGTTGACTGGAAGCCTGAGAGGGTAAGCCCACTCTAGAGTAGATCCTGGTTAGCACCTTGTATGTTTCTATCATATCTGGTAATTCTAGGCAGTGTTTGGGAAATACCATTAAAAGAAAAATTTTCTGGTGGGGGCAAGAGGAGGGAGAGCATGAGGACATATATCTAATGCATGCGGGGCTTAAAATTAGATGACAGGTTGATAGGTGGAGCAAACCACCATGGCACACGCATACCTGTGTAACAAACCTGCACACACGTTCTGCACATGTATCCCAGAACTTAAAGTATAATAAAAAATAATAATAAAAGAAAACATTTTCTCCAGCCCCAGAGAAACTCGACAATGATAGAACATTAAGAAAACTGTTGGCCGGGCACAGTGGCTCACACCTGTAATCCCAGCACTTTGAGAGGCTGAGGTGGGTGGATCACCTGAGGTCAGGAGTTCGAAACCAGCCTGGCCAACATGGTGAAACCCTGTCTCTACTAAAAACACAAAAATTAGCTGGGCATGGTGGCGGGCACCTGTAATTCCACCTACCCAGGAGGCTGAGGCAGAAGAATTGCTTGAACCCAGGAGGCGGAGGTTGCAGTGAGCCGAGATCAAGCCATTGCACTCCAGCCTGGGTGACAAGAGCAAAACTCTATCTCAAAAAAATAAATAAATAAAAACAAAAATAAAATCCTGAGTCACAAAGAATGCCAAAAGGTTTATTTAGCTGTTAATATGATATACATATATTTCTAAAAAGCAGAGAAAAATATCTACATATAACCTAAATGCTTGAAGAAGACAGAGATGGGCAGGCCACGGTGGCTCACGCCTGTAATCCCAGCACTTTGGGAGGCTGAGGTGGGCGGATCACCTGAGGTCCAGAGTTCAAGACCAGCCTGGCCAACATGGGGAAATGGCATCTCTACTAAAAGCACAAAAATTAGCCAGGCGTGGTGGCGGGCATCTGTAATCCCAGCTACTCGGGAGGCTGAGGCAGGAGAATCACTTGAACCCAGGAGGCCAAGGTTGCAGTGAACTGAGATCATGCCACTGCACTCCAGCCTAGCTGACAAAACGAGATTCCATCTCAAAAAAAAAAAAAGGAGAGAGATGAGCAAAACATTCTTTCTTATTTTCAGGTATAAAAATAGAGCCTAGGCCGGGCGCGGTGGCTCAAGCCTGTAATCCCAGCACTTTGGGAGGCCGAGACGGGTGGATCACGAGGTCAGGAGATCGAGACCATCCTGGCTAACAGGTGAAACCCCGTCTCTACTAAGAAATACAAAAAACTAGCCGGGCGAGGTGGCGGGCGCCTGTAGTCCCAGCTACTCGGGAGGCTGAGGCCGGAGAATGGCGTGAACCCGGGAGGCGGAGCTTGCAGTGAGCTGAGATCCGGCCACTGCACTCCAGCCTGGGCGACAGAGCGAGACTCCGTCTCAAAAAAAAAAAAAAAAAATAGAGCCTTTTGGCTGGGTGCAGTGGCTCATACCTGTAATCCCACCACTTTGGGAGGCCAAGGTGGGTGGATCACTTGAGGTTAGAAGCTCAAGACCAGCCTGGCCAAGATGGTGAAACCCCGTCTCTACTAAAAATACAAAAATTATTAGCTGGGCATGGTGGCACATGCCTGTAATCCCAGCTACTTGGGAGGCTGAGACACGAGAATCACTTGAACCCAGGAGGCAGAGGTTGCAGTGAGCCAAGATCACGCCAGTGCACTCCAGCATGGGTGACAGAGCAAGACTTCATCTCAAAAAACAAAAAAAAGAAAAAAGAAAAAAAAAAGAAAAAAGAGCCTTTTATTTCTAACTTATATTTTCTCTTACAACAGCCAGGTCTCTGGATATGCTGAACTCTTGGACATCTTAATTTTAGTAGACACTGGATTCAGGAATCTAAGGAGTAGCACTGAGCACACTGTATTCACTTGAAAGAATGTTTATGGGGAAAAAAGCAGAAGAGAAAAAGGTGCTATAAAAAATCCATGGGTCCACATAAATAAAGCAACTTCTTAGAGACCTATGAAGACAGTTGGCTTCTTACACAAAAATAGTGGGAGACTACAACATGCCACAGACACTAGTAAACAAATTACTGAAGCAGAAAAATTAACAGCGATATTAGGACCTAAACTCAACACTTGACCAAATAGTAGTAAACATCTACAGAACTCTCCATCTAAAAACAACATAATATACAATGTTTTCACCACCACAGGGCACATACTCTAAAATCGACCACAAAATCAGAAATAAAACAATCCTCAGCAAATTCAAAAATTTCAAAATGGTATCAGCAACATACTCAGTAAGACCACAGCTTGATAAAAATATAATTCAATACAAAGAAAACCACTTGAAACAAGACAACTACATGCAAATTAACCTGAACATGAATGACTTTTGGGTAAATAATACAATTAAGGCAAAAATCAAATTCTTTAAAATAAATGAGAACAAAGACACAACATACCAGAATCACTGCAACACAACTAAGGCAGTATTAAAAGGGAAATTTATAGCATTAAATGCTCACATCAAAAAGCTAGAAATATCTCAATTTAATAACCTGATATCCTAAGTAAAAGAATGAGAGAAGTGAGAGCAACCCCTAAGCCAGCAGAAAACAACAAATAACTAAAATCATATCTGAGGTATATTTAGATAATGTAAAAAACTACAAAAAAGATTAAAAAATTAGAAGTAAATGTTTTGAAAAAACTCAGTAAGATAAATAAACCACTAGCTAGATTAACGAAGAAAAAAGAGAAGATAAAAAAAAAAAAACACACACACACACACACAATGAGTAACGACAAATGGGCATTACCACTGACCCAACAAAAATACAAATGAGGATGGAAGTCTACAATTAGCACTTCTATGCACAGTAACTAAAAAATCTAGACAAAATGAATAAATTCCTGGACAAATACCTCCTCCCTAGACTGAACAAAAAAGAAACTGCACCCCTGAATAAACCAATAAAAAGCTCCAAAATCAAATTAATAATAAGTAGCCTACCAACCAAAAAAAGCCCAGGACCAGATGGACTTACAGCTGAATTCTACCAGATGTACAAATAAGAGCTGGTATTATTTTTACTAAAACTATTCCAAATAATTGAGAAATGACTTCTCCCCAAGTTATTATATAAGAACAGCATCATTCTGATACCAAAACCTGGCAGAGACAAAACAAACAAACAAACAAACAACTTCAGGCCAATATTTTAAAATATTAACAAAAAATCATCAACAAAATACTGAAAAACCAAATCCAGCAGCACATCAAAAAGTTAATCCACTATAATCAAGTAGGATTTATCCCTGGGACACAAGGTTGGTTCAATACATACAAATCAATAAATGTCATTCATCACATAAACAGAACTAAAGACAAAAACCACAAAATTAACTCAATAGATGCAGAAAAAACTTTCCGTAGAATTTAACATCCTTCATGTTATAATCCTCAACAAACTAGGCATTGAAGGCACATACTTCAAAAGAGTTATCTATGACAAATTCACAGCCAATATACTGAATAGACACAAGTTGCAAACATTTTTTTCTTGAAAACTGGCACAAGACAAGGGTGCCTTCTCTCACCACTCCTATTCAACATGGAATTTTGAAGTCCTCACTGAGCAAGCAGGCAAGATGAACAATAAAAGCACCCAAAAAGAAACAGAGGAACTCAAACTATCCCCATTTGCAGATGACATGACTTTATATCTAAAAAAAATCTATAGTCTCAGCAGAAAAATTCTGTAAGCTGACAACTTCAGCAAAGTTTCAGAATACAAAATAAACATACAAAAATTAGTAGCAACTCTGTACATCAACAACATCCAAACCAAAGGCCAAATTAATAATACAATCTCAGCCGGGTGCGGTGGCTCACGCCTGTAATCCCAGCACTTTGGGAGGTGGAGAGGGGCGGATCACCTGAGATCGGGAGTACAAGACAAGCCTGGCCAACATGGGGAAACCTCGTCTCTACTAAAAATACAAAAATTAGCCAGGTGTGGTGGTACATGCCTGTAATCCCAGCTACTCAGGAGGCTGAGGCAGGAGAATTGCTTGAACCCAGGAGGCAGAGGTTGCAGTGAGCCAGAATCACACCACTGCACTCCAGCCTGGGCAACAGAGTGAGACTCCGTCTCAAAAAAAAAAAAAAAAAAAAATGCCATTTACAGTTGCCACAAAAAAGAATAAAATATCTAGAAATACGGCTAACAAGGGAGATGAAAGATCTCTAGGACAAGAATTACAAAACACTTCTTAAAGAAGTCAGAGATGGCTGGACGCAGTGGCTCACGCCTGTAATCCCAGCATTTCGGGAGGCCGAGGCAGTCGGATCACCTGAGGTCGGGAGTTCGAGACCAGCCTGACCAACATGGAGAAACCCCCATCTCTGCCTAAAAATACAAAATTAGCCCAGGGTGGTGGTGCATGCCTGTAATCCCAGCTACTCGCGAGTCTGAGGCAGGAGAATCCCTTGAACCTCAGAGGTAGAGGTTGTGGTGAGCCAAGATTGTGCCATTGCACTCCAGCCTGGGCAACAAGAGCAAAACTGTCTTGGGGGGAAAAAAAGTCAGAGATGAGGCAAACAAATGGAAAATCATTTTGTGCTCATTGATAGAAAAGGTTGGTGTTAATATGGTCTTACTGCCAAAGGAAATTTACAGATGTTATTTCCATGAAACTATCAAAAATATTCTTAACAGAACTAAATAAATAAATACATACATACATACATATGAAACCAAAAAAGAACTCCAATAGCCAAGGAACTTTTCTAAGCAAAAAGAACAAAGCTGGAGGCATTACATTACCCAACTTCAAACCATACTACAAAGCTACAGTAACCAAAGCAGCATGGTACTGGAACCAAAACAGACTCAGACAAATGCAACAGAATAGAGAGCCAAAAAATAATGCCATGCACTTACAACCATCTGATCTTCAACAAAGCTGACAAAGAGAAATACGGGAATAATTTCCTATTTAATTTTAAATGTTATTTAAAATTTTATATTTAAATGTAAATATTTAAATAATCCTACTAAAAATAATGCCACACACTTACAACCATATGATCTTCAACAAAACTGACAAAGAGAAATATGGTAATAATTTTCTATTTAATAAATGGTGCAGTAATAACTAGTTAGCGCTATATACAAGGCTAGCCCTGGACCCCTTCCTTACAACATATACAAAAATTAACAAGATGAATTAAAGATTTAAACATAAAACTTAGAATTATAAAAAACTCTAGAAGATAACCTAGGAAATATCATTCCAGACATAGGAACCAGAAAATTTTATAATGAAGATACCAAAAGCAATTGCAACAAATTGACAAATGGGATCTAACTGAACTAAAGAGTTTCTTCATAGAAAACTACTAACAGAGTAAAGACAACCTACAGAATAAGAGAAAATACTTGCAAACTATGCTTTTGACAAAGGTCTAATATCCAGAATCCACAATGAACTTAAATAAGTTTACAAGAAAAAAACAAACAACCTCATTAAAAAGTAGGTGGCTAGGCACGGCCACCTACTTGCTCACACGTGTAATCCCAGCACTTTGGGATGCTGAGCCAGGTAGATCAACCTGAGATCAGGAGTTTGAAACCAGTCTGGCCAACATGGTGAAATCCTGTCTCTACTAAAAATACAAACTTAGCCAGGCGTAGTGGCAGATGCCTGTAATCCCAGTTACTCAGGAGGCTGAGGGAGGAGAATCGCTTGAACCAGGGAGGCGGAGGTTGTGGTGAGCCAATATTGTGTCACTGCACTCCAGCCTGGGCAACAACAGCGAGACTCCATCCCCCCCCAAAAAAATTAATAAAAACAAAATATGGCTGGGTGCGGTGGCTCACGCCTGTAATCCCAGCACTTTGGGAGGCCTAGGCGGGCAGATCATGAGGTCAAGAAATCGAGACCATCCTGGCCAAAATAGTGAAACCCCGTCTCTACTAAAAATACAATTTGCTGGGTGTGGTAGTGGGTGCCTGTAATCCCAACTACTAGGGAGGCTGAGTCAGGAGACTCCCTTGAACTAGGAGGCGGAGGTTGCAGTGAGCCAACATCTGCACCACTGCACTCTAGCCTGGGGACAAAGCCAGACTCTATCTCAAAAAAAAAAAAAGAGTACATAAACATCATGGAATACTGTGTGGCCATAAAAAGACACCAAGATCATTTCTTTTGCAGCAACATGGATGGAACTAGAGACCATTATCCTTAGAAAACTAATGCAGAAACAGAAAACCAAATGCATGTTATTATTTATAAATAAGAGCTGGCTGGGAGCAGTGGCTCACGCCTGTAATCCCAGCACATTGGGAGGCCGAGGCAGGTGAACCATGAGGTCAGGAGTTTGAGACCAGCCTGGCCAACATGGTGAAACCCTATCTCTACTAAAAAATACAAAAATTAGCCAGGTATGGTTGTGGGTGCCTGTAATCCTAGCTACTCAGGAGGCTGAGACAGGAGAATCGCTTGAACCTGGGAGACGGAAGTTGCAGTTAGCTGAGATGGAGCCATTGCACTGCAGCCTGGGCAACAAGAACAAAACTCTGTCTCAGAAAAATAAATTTAAAAAAATAAGAACTAAATAATAAGAACACATGGACACAAAGAGAGGAACAACAAAAACTGAGACTCAGTTGAGGGTGGAGAGTAGGAGGACAAAGAGAATCAGAAAAAATACTTGTTTGGTGCCATGCTTAGCATCTCAGTGACAAAATAATCTGCACACCAAACCTTCATGACATAATTTTACCTATATAACAAATCTGCAGATGTACCCATGAACCAAAAATAAAAGTTAAAAGTAAAAAATCTATAGATGGAGGAGAGTGCAATGTAGGTGGAAGGACTGGTTTGTACTGCAGATAGTGGCTTAGGTGAGGCTGCACTCTGACTTATTTTTGTGTCCATGAAGGCAGGCAGATGAGATTACGAACAGTTGGTCAAAACCCTAGGATGGTGGAGAAAACAGATTACTGCTACAGATTCAGAGTCTGGGCGTGGGGATATTCTAGGAGATGCAGTCATTTTTTGGGTTTTTGGCAAGAAGCACTGGGATAAAAAATGCTGCTGTGAATTTTCTGAGGGTGGTGCCTAGTCCTGGGAGGGGTTTGGGCACGTCAATGCCTAGGGGCTGTGTTTGTGAGTAGGTGGAAATCTTGTGGTGGCAGCTGTGGGAAAGTGGGGTTTGCTATCACAGCTCTTGTCCTCTAAGTTTTCAGTCCTCGCTCACCCGTGGAGGAGACCTGAAATCACAGGACAATGAGCAGTGTGACAGCTTGTGTACAGGAGAGCAGAGCCTCCCATTCCCAGGCACCCAGAGTTCCATTCCAGGCCAGGCCTCTGTGATATCTTTTTTCTGGCACCAATCTGTAGAGTTTACTGAACACCAAGCAATTCTCCAACACTCACTGTCTAACATTTGAATTCTGACAATACCCAGAGTCAGCACAGACCCTGATTCAGAGCACAGTCCACAACATTGTCTTTACTGCAGATTCCAGTCACAAACTTCATGGGCTGATCTATGCTTCTGAGCCACTGTTTAATAACTGAGGACTCCCAGAACTTTCCTCAAGTTCAGTAATATAATAGAGCTATTCACAGAACTCAGTGAAACACTGTAGTTATCTTTACCAGTTTATTATAAAAAATACAACTCAGAAAAAGTCAAATGGAAGAAATACATAGGACCAGGAAAAAAGGTGGGCAAAGATGAAGCACGTAGATAATCCTGATAAAGAACTATGATTAATAAAATTCTCCATCCTTTGTGTTCTCCAGAAATAGTTTTTAAAAAGAAACACCCTCTTATATGACTTAGGTGGTGCTCTCTTTTCTCACCTGTCGTATAGCCAGACATAGACTGCACATTTCCTTCCTTTTCTTATTAAAAAATCAGCTAAATTTGTCTTCAGTGGTCAAAATAAAATACTTCTTAATCAAACTTAAGTTTTTCTTTTCCCACAGCTACTAAACTGAGCTACACTCAGTCTGAGCCAACATACAACCCCATTTTATGTTCATCCTAAGAACATGCTAACTTCAGGGTAAAACATTTTCTGATCTAAAACCTGATTTTTTCACCCTCTATTCGCCATTCTTCTGCTATTTTCTTTCTAATCTTGTTTTCTCCCCTCTGTGAAAAAAAGCCCTTGTCTGCCTGAACTTTGCAATAATAGTTGGTACTTCCTCCTGTTGCAATACTCCTTTGGAATTAAATTTTTTTACATAAATCTAACTTTGTTTCATTTTATAAAATTTAGAAACTGCCTCAAATCAATAATAACTTTATCTTCAGTAAGACCTTCCCAGTCCTTTTTCATTTTAATCTTAACTGCACCTGCCTGTGCATCTCCAGCTTCCCAGGGCTCTCAAGCTTCTCTCAGGATAAAGCCTTCTTCCATGGCTGAGGTGAGCAGGCTAAGATATCTGCAGAAAAGGCTCCCCAGAAAGAATCAACTGGACCTTTAATAACCTCCTTTTGCAGGCTCAATATTAGCTTTAGATGAGTTCAAGCTTTAATTTTCATATCTGAGTTATTCACTTGGTGTCTGAAACTAAGTGTTTGAAAAATCCAGCAAAATTACTGAAACACAGTGTTGGCATACAAAAAGAAAATTTTAAGGTGCTTCCATTTCATACCTCTATAAGAAAACCAAAAGTGTCTATACCTTTCAAACAATAAAAGTATTATTTTATTATTTATTTTAAAAGTTATGTAGTAGGCCAGGCACGGTGGCTCACACTTGTAATCCCAGCACTTTGGGAGGCCAAGGCCAGCAGGTCACCTGAAGTCAGGAGTTCGAGACTAGCCTGGCCAACATGGTGAAACCCCATCTCTACTACAAATACAAAAATTAGCCAGGCTTGGTGATGCGCACCTGTAATCCCAGCTACTCGGGAGGCTGAGGCAGAAGAATCACTTGAATCTGGGAGACGGAAGGTTACAGTGAGCCGAGATCATGGCACTGCACTCCAGCCTGGGTGACAGACCGAGACTCCGTCTCAGAAAAAAAGAAAGTTATGTAGTAAACAATTCGTCATATGAGAACACTTCTAGGAGGTACCAAATTTCATCTCATAACACTTAGCATTAAATTCAGAAATCAAGATCATAGGATACAGAACTGATATTCACTGTCACAAATTTATGGTGCAAAAAGAGGAACTATGTTTTCATTAATCTATGTAACTCACCAATTATCTACTACATTTTCTTGTGGAAATGTATTTAATTTTTACAGCCAAAAAGGAAGAGGGATTGTCTCACTCTGTCACCCAGGCTGGAGTGCAGTGGTACGATCTCAAGCTCACTGCAACCTCCACCTCCCGGGTTCAAGCGATTCTCCTGCTTCAGCCTCCCAAGTAGCTGGGACTACAGGCGTGCGCCACCATGCCTGGCTAATTTTTGTATTTTTAGTAGAGATGAGGTTTCACCATATTGGCCAGGCTGGTCCCGAACTCATGACCTCATGATCCGCATACCTCAGCCTTTCAAAATGCTGGGATAACAGGTGTGAGCCACCGCACCTGGCCCTTATTCTTTTCCTTAGTAGGATTCTAACAGCTAAACCTTGGAATTCTGTTTGAAATCACCCAGCCATAAACACAACTGACAAATTTTCTAAACTCACTATGGGAAAGAAAAAGGTAAATAAAAACTTTTAATAAATAGAATATAAAATTAGATTTTTTTTTTCCTGAAACCCAACTCTTATATGCTTTTTGGACATATTTTCTTACCTTTGAAATGCTACTAATAAAATGCAATTTACATTTAAAAAAACTAAAGTCGGGCCGGGCGCGGTGGCTCAAGCCTGTAATCCCAGCACTTTGGGAGGCCGAGACGGGCGGATCACGAGGTCAGGAGATCGAGACCATCCTGGCTAGCACAGTGAAACCCTGTCTCTACTAAAAATACAAAAAAATCAGCCGGGTGTGGTGGCGGGCACCTGTAGTCCCAGCTACTGGGGAGTCTGAGGCAGGAGAATGGCGTGAACCCGGGAGGCAGAGCTTGCAGTGAGCCGAGATCACGCCACTGCACTCCAGCCTGGGCGACAAAGCGAGACTCCGTCTCAAAAAAAAAAAAAAAAAAGTAAAAATAAGTGCACAAATCTTTTCAAGGTGACAAAGCTAGGGAGTGGCAATGCTGATTAGAAAACAGATGTGTCAGCCCCGCATGGTGGCTCATGCCTGTGATCCCAGCATCTTGGGAGGCCGAGAGGGGTGGATCACCTGAGGTGGGGAGTTCGAGGCAAGCCTGGCCAACATGGGAAAACTCTTGTTTATACTAAAAACACAAAATTAGCTGGGCATGGTGGTGCATGCCTGTAATCCCAGCTACCTGGGAGGCAGAGGTTGCAGTGAGCTGAGATGGTGCCACCGAACTCCAGCCTAGGCAACAAGAGCAAAACCCCATCTCAAAAAAAAAAAAAAGAAAACAGATGTGTCTAATTCATGTGTCAAGTCAGGTCACCAATCACTTGAGAGACTCTCCCACCCCATCCTGCTCACTTAAGTGCTCAGTGACCACCCTCTCACTGCACTATGCCTCAGTGACCGCCCCAAGTGCATTTTACCTTGCAAGTTTTTGCATTGTTTCACTGACGTCACTTTTTTTTGTCTTTTGAAATGCTATTTTTTCTTTCACAAATCTTAGACAATCCAGGGGACAGAAATTATCTCTGTGTTTTTCCCTCAATACCAGTATCTGATTGGCTGTCATCAGCAATGTGTCTCCAAGAAATGGAAGCTGGGTTGAGTAAAGGCAATCTTAATGTCTCAAGGGTTATTTTTTCTTTTTTTGAGATGGAGTTTCGCTCTTGGTGCCCATGCTTGAGTTCAATGGCGCGATCTCAGCTCACTGCAACCTCCACCTCCCAGGTACAAGCGATTCTCCTGGCTCAGCCTCCCAAGTAGCTCGGATTACAGGCATGCACCGCCAGGCCCAGTTAATTTTTTTGTATTTAGTAGAGACGGGGTTTCACCATGTTAGTCAGGCTGGTCACGAACTCCTGACCTCAGGTGATCCACTGCCTCAGACTCCCAAAGTGCTGGAATTACAGGCATGCATCACCGTGCAGGCAAGGGTTAGTTTTTCAAAGGAAGAGCGCAGGTGAGAGTCCTATCAGTCCAAGGGCATCCATCTGTTCCACTGAGAGGCTACACTCCATACCTCAGGTTGTTTTATGAAAGAAAACAACCCAGTAGATTATATTCACTAGACACTCAAGCAGACATAGCCATGGGAGGTATATTGGTTTATTCACAGAAACTACTGGAGCCCAGGACTAGAAAAAACTGAAGGGTGGCTGAGGCCTCATCACCCATAAAGTTTCCAAAGGGAAATCTTGACCCAACAATATTCTGATACTATCTCTGTGCCTAGAGAAGATTTTTAAAAATGAGGCGAAAAGATTTTTTTACAATACAGTGTCAGGGGACTGTTCTTCTTTTTCTTCTCATAAAAAATATTTTCAAACAGAAAACGATTTATTTAGTGCCAATGTCAAAAAATGGTTAGAATACAGTATCTAAAGTGTAAAATAAAAGACAAATAATTGATAATGTGAATTAGAAAAGGGGAAAGTGGCATTTGGCAATGTGAGAAGAAACTGGAAATTTAGTATTTTACTACAAGTCATAGTTAGTCTGGAGGAATGGGATGTGAGGGGTAGGCTTGAGACCCAGCTTGAGAGAACTGCGGAAAAACGCAGGGGAAAATCAGTCCCCTGTGGAGTGTTAAAATAACTAAGTAGCAGGTAATGAGACTGAGGTTACTCTAGTCCCTGGGTTCCTACTTTTTAAAAACGCTAACTCAAATGCTTTTTTTTTGTAAATTACTGGACTGACGGAAACAAAATTTAGGCTTAATCAATCAAAAACTGCCAATTAACCTCTGATTACATAACCAGGAAATGTCCACCTCAATCGTACAAATCAAGTAACTATGAACTGTACCTAACCAATTATTTAATTTGGTTTTCTTCATCATGTACCTTTAAAAGTCTTTCAAGTTGCTCTCATAAGTCACAAGCTACAAACCACAGCTGAGTGCTCCACAATTTTTGATTCCATCTTTGATTAAATTCTACAATATTTTTGTGGTGACCCCTATTATTTATTTATTTATTTATTTACTTCTTTTTTGAGACGGAGTTTCGCTCTTGTTGCCCAGGCTGGAGTGCAATAGCGCCATCTCGGCTCACAGCAACCGCCACCTCCCGGGTTCAAGCGATTCTACTGCCTCAGCCTTCCGAGTATCTGGGATTACAGGCATGTGCCGCCACGCCCGGCTAATTTTGGATTTTTAGTAGAAACGGGGTTTCACCATGTTGGTCAAACTGGTCTTAAACTCCTGACCTCAGGTGATCCACCTGCCTCGGTCTCTCAAAGTGCTGGGATTACTGACGTGAGCCACCGCGCCCGGCCCTCCCATAAAATTCTAATAGGAGAAAATAGGAACTGGGAACCCCATGGAGGAAAACTGTTCCCATTAATGAACCCGCACCCTGAGTCAGGATTCTCCCGTGACGCCCGTCCCGTGATCCCTGCACAATCTGAGAGAGATGCGGCACTGCGGGTACAGAGCTGCCAGAGAGGGCTACAGGCCAGGGCACAGTCACTACGCAGAGAAGAGACGGACGCCCCGGGGCCTGGCTGTCAGCGCGCCGCCATCTTATGGCTGCAGGGGACTGAGGCCAAGCTGGGGAAGAACTCGGGGTGCAGATTGTGGAGCTGACTGCCGGGAGGCCTGAGTCCCGCTATAGCCACTTCCCACCGGTTCCAACCAGCCCCTTCCACCTCTGGGGGTGTCGCACCCGGAACGCTCACCATTTCTAGGCTTCCAGGGGGTCCTGGAGTCTTAGCTGTGGATCTCCCAGTTTCTGCAGGTCACAGGCCCACTGAGGCTGGACCTCTAGGAGCAGAGGACACAGAGCAGTGAAGGCGAAACCTGGAGCTCCGGCTGCAGCCAGAGACAAAGGCGCCGCCAAATCCCGGAAGCCATCTTGTCTGCTCCAGCTGCGTGCCTGATTGGACGGTTCCCAGCCCAGCGTGCCTGATTGGACAACGTTTAAGGTCCTGACCCTTCTGGCCCTGAGTGACAGAAGATGTGATCAGACACTGGGCTGAATGCAGAGTGACAGCCTACGCTGCAGCCTTTTCAGCCAGGGCTTCCTCTTTTAGCTGAGCCCGGCCCATCCCAGAGGGTATTTGTATTTAACCTTGTGTATAAGGTCATATACACTTGTAAATGATATATGGCTACTCACAAATAAAAATAATATAATAATTATTATTTTAGAATTTCAGATTTTATGACCTTCCTGGCTTCTGGTCCTTTGAGTAGGCAGCCCGAGAATTTTAAAAAGAAGCAATCCTCAAATAAAATGTGAGCCACATGTGAATTTTAAATTTTCTAGTAGTCAAATTTTAAAAAGAAAAAAACAAATGGAATTGATTGTAACAATTTAATTAACCCAATATATCCAAAGTATTATTTTAATATGGGAGCAATATGAAATTATTAATGAAACACATATATATACACACACACACACCACACACACATATATGTGGAACTAAATCTTTGAAAATAACTGTATTTTACCTTTCTAACACATTGCAATTCAGACCAGCCACATTCCAGGCACCCAGTAGCCACACGTGGCCAATAGCTGCCACATTAAAGTGCAGCTCTGATGTCAGGGGAGTGAAGAGCCTGAACATCCCTTTTTTGCCAGAGGTGAATGGACAGCTTCTCTCTACCAACATCTCTCTTCAATTCCAAGGAAGAAACAGTGACCATAGAAAGAACAACAGAGGACAGATAGAATAAAATAACCACAGGTCGACCTGTGGTTACCTCTGGTTATTTTATTAACCACTACTGCCCCCCTGTTGCTCACCTTAATTCCAAACATCAGACAGTGAACAAAGAATGATGAAGCCACAAAGCAAGAAAACTCTATCTTCAGATCTGTCCACAGTCTTAACCTCCAATGTTTAGATATGGAGAAAATAGATTAAAGGCAAACTTATTTTGCTATTTGGACTTGGCCCTAATGGTCAGTCTGTGGTTATTGTTATGCGCGTCCATGTGAAGAGACTACCAAACAGGCTTTGTGTGAGCAATAAAGCTTTTTAATCACCTGGGTGCAGGCGGGCTGAGTCCGAAAACAGAGTCAGCGAAGGGAGATAAGGGTGGGGCTGTTTTATAGGATTTGGGTAGGTAAAGGAAAATTACAGTCAAAGGGGGGGTTGTTCTCTGGCGGGCAGGAGTGGGAGTCACAAGGTGCTCAGTAGGGGAGTTTTTTGAGCCAGGATGAGCCAGGAAAAGGAATTTCACAAGGTAATGTCATTGCTTAAGGCAAGGACAGGCCATTTTCACTTCTTTTGTGGTGGAATGTCATCAGTTAAGGTGGGGCAGGGCATTTTCACTTCAGGCCATCTGGGCGTATACATGCAAGTCACAGGGGATGCGGACGTGCAAGTCACAGGCCTATACGTGCAAGTCACAGGGGATGCGATGGCTTGGCTTGAGCTCAGAGGCCTGACAGTTATCTGTTTTCTCCTGTGGTATGGGGGACTGTGTGAATATAAGCACCAATCACACGCAGACATGTCTATATGTATTTTTGCATTAGTCAATATTCTCTTACAAGACATTGGACTTTAAATCAGGAATAAAGGTAATGTAAGTCTTTTTTCTTGCCTTGGCGCTGCCCACAGGGTGCATCGTGACATACTGCTAAGTTCTGCATTCAGGTTATGTGACTCTTTTCTTTTACCTAGGCCCAGAATATTTTGCACAATAGGACATATTACTAGGCCCAACATATATAAAATGGGAGGCCCTCGCCTGGGCCCTTTCTACAGAGGGCCTTGTGACATATCTCTGCATCAATCACCTAAGATCTCCATTTTTCCCTGCACTGTGCCCACAGGAAAAATTGGGACTTATCACTAAGCCTAGGTACCAGGTAATGTGTCTCTCCTGCCTGGGCCTTGAACCACAGAGAGCATTGTTACCTATTGCTGGGCTCAGCATCCAGGTGATTTGACTCTGCTGCCTGTGTCCTGCTGTCAGGAGAAAATTGTAACATATTCCCGACTGAGTATTCAGGTGATGTGACACTCCTGTCTGGTCCCTGCCCTCAGAAAATATTGTGACATATTCCTGGCCCAAGTATGAGAGTCAACATGTCCTTCAGCAACACTTCAGGGCCTTTAACCTTGGGTACATCATCTCACAATTCAGAAGGGCCCCTCCAAACTCAGGAATGAACAAGTGGCTGTTGGCTGTCTAGGTTCTCCATGAGTTCACATTTAACATTGAATTTATGTCCGCCCTTCCACCTGAGTCCCCAGAGTCCTGTGTATAATTCTTACACCTTTGCATAAGAGCTTAGCTCCCACTATGAGTGAGAACATATAATATTTGGTTTTTCATTCCTGAGTTACTTCACTTAGAATAATTGTCTCCAACTTCATCCAGGTTGCTTCAAATGCCAATATTTTGTTCCTTTTTTGACTGAGTAGTATTCCATTGTTTGTGTATGTGTGTATATATATATGGATATATATAGTGATATGCACACATATATATCACATTTCTTTATCCACTCATTGGATGATAGGCATTTAGGCTGGTTCTGTATTTTTACAGTTGCAAATTGTGCTGCTATAAACATGTGTGTGCATGTGTCTTTTTAATATAATGATTTCTTTTTCTGTGTGTAGATAACGAGTAGTGGGATTGCTGTATCAAATGATAGTTCTACCTTTAGGTTTTAGTTTTTGTTTGTTTGTTTGTTTTTGTTTTTGTTTTGAGACAGATTCTCACTCTGTCACCCAGGCTGGAGTGCAGTGGCATGATCTTGGCTCACTGCAACCTCTGCCGCCGGGGTTCAAGGGATTCTTCTGCCTCAGCCTCCAAAGTACCTGGGATCACAGGCGCCTGCCACCACGCCCAGCTAATTTTTTCTGTATTTTTAGTAGAGACAGGGTTTTGCCATCTTGGCCAGGCTGGTCTTGAACTCCTGACCTCCTGATCCACCTGCCTCAGTCTCCTAAAGGGCTGGGATGACAGCTGTGAGCCACCAGGACTAGCCCTACCTTTAGTTCTTTTTTTTTTTTTTTTTTGAGACGGAGTCTCGCTCTGTCGCCCAGGCTGGAGTGCAGTGGCCGGATCTCAGCTCACTGCAAGCTCCGCCTCCCGGGTTTAGGCCATTCTCCTGCCTCAGCCTCCCAAGTAGCTGGGACTACAGGCGCCCGCTACCTCGCCCGGCTAGTTTTTTGTATTTTTTTCTTTTTTTTAGTAGAGACGGAGTTTCACCGTGTTAGCCAGGATGGTCTCCATCTCCTGACCTCGTGATCTGCCCATATGGGCCTCCCAAAGTGCGGGATTACAGGCTTGAGCTACCGCACCGGGCCTCCTTTAGTTCTTTAAAAAATCTTCATTCTGTTTTTTCTTTTATAGTGGTTGTACTAGTTTACATTCCCACCAGCAGTGTAAAAGTGCTTTTGTTTCACCACATTCTTGTCAACATCTGGCATTTTTAAATTTTTAAATTAAGACCATTCTTGTAGGAGTAAGGTGGTATCACATTGTGGTTTTGATTTGCATTTCCCTGATAACTAGTGATGTTTAGCATGTTTTTATATGTTTGTTGGCCATTTGTATATCTCCTTTTGAGAATTGTTTATTCATGTTTTTAGCTTACTGTTTCATGGGATTTTTTTTTTTTTTTTTTTTTTTTTTTTCTTTTTGATAATTGTTTATTCATTTTTTTTGTTTTTTGTTTCTTGTTTTTTTTTTTTTTTTTTTTTCTGATTCTTTTGAGATCCTTGTAGATTCAGAATATTTGTCTTTTGTTGGATGCATAGACTGTGAAGATTTTCTCCCACTTGGTGGGTTGTAAGTTTACTCTGCTGATTATTTCTGTTGTAGTCAAGAAGGTTTCTAGTTTAATTAAGTCCCATTTTATTTTTCTTTGTTTTTGTTTTATTTGCTTGTGGGTTCTTGGTCATGCACTATTTGCCCAAGCCAATGTCTACAAGAGTTTTTCTGATGTTGGCTTCTACAATGTTTACAGTTTCAAGTTTTAGATTTAAATCTTTTCTCCATATGGAATTAATTTTTGTATAAGGTAAGAGATGAAGATTCAGTTTTATTCTTCCACATGTGGTTTGCCAATTATCCCAGGAGCATTTGTTGAATAGGGTGTCCTTTTCCTACCTTATGTATTGATTTACTTTCTCAAAGATCAGTTGGCTGAAAGTATTTGGCTTTTATTTTTGAGTTCACTATTCTGTTCTATTTGTCTGTGTGTCTACTTTCATACCAGTAGCATGTTGTTTTGGTAACTATAGCCTGGTAGTGTAGTTTGAAGTTAGGTCATGTGATGCCTCTAATTTTTTACTTTTTGCTTAGTCTTGCTTTGGCTATGTGGGCTTTTTTAAGGCTCTATATGAATTTTAGGATTTTTTTTCTAGTTCTGTGAAGAATGATGGTGGTATTTTGATGAAAACTGACTTGTAGAATGCTTTTGTCAGTATGGTCATTTTTACAATATTGACACTACCTATCCATGAGCATGGGATATGTTTCCATTTGATTGTGATATCTATGGTTTCTTTAAGCAGTGTTTTGTAATTTTCCTTGTAGATGTATTTCACCTCCTTGGTTAGGTATATTTCTAATTATTTTTTTTTTCAGGTTTTTGCAAAGGGTTGAGTTCTTGATTCAATTTTCAGCTTGGTAGCGGTTGGTGTTTAGCAGTGGTGCTGATTTGTGTACATTGATTTTGTATTCTAAAAGTTTACTGAATTTATTCATTAGATCTAGAAGCTTTTTAAGAAATCTCTAGGGTTTTCTAGGTATAAAATCATAAATTCAGAAAACAGTGACAGTTTGACTTCCTCTTTACAGATTTGAATGCTATTTATTTATTTATTTTTAAATTTATTGTCTAATTGCTCCAGCTAGGACTTCCAGCACTATGTTGAATAGAAGTGTTGTAAGTGACCATTCTTGTCTTGTTCCACTTGTCAAGAAGAACGTTTTAATTTTTCTTCATTCAGTATAATGTTGGCTGTGGATTTGTCATAGATGGCTTTTATTACCTTAAGGTATGTACCCCCTGTGCCGATTTTGCTGAGGGTTTCAATCATAAAAAGATGCTGGATTTTTAAAATGTTTTTCTGGTCTGAGTGTGGTGGCTCATGCGTGTAATCCTAGCAGTTTGGGAGGCCGAGGCTGGTGAGTTGTCTGAGCTCAGGAGTTCAACCAGCCTGGGCAATATGGTAAAACTCCTTCTTTACCAAATTACAAAAAATTAGCTGAGTGTAGTGGTGAACACCTGTAATTTTAGCTACTTGGGAGGCCGAGGCATGAGAATCGCTTGAACCCCGGAGGCAGAAGTTTCAGTGAGCCGAGATCATGTCACTGCACTGCAGCCCAGGTGACAGAGATTTCATGTGAAGGAAAAACAAATATTATTCTGCATCTATTGAGATGATCATGTGGTTTTTGTTTTTAATTCTGCTTATGTGATGTATCACATTTATTGACTTACATATGTTAAACCATCCCTCCATCCCTGGTATAAAATGCACCTGATCATGGTGTATTATTATTTGATATGCTGTTGTATTTGGTTAGCTAGTATTTTGTTAACAATTTTTGCATCTATGTTCATCAGGAATATTAGTGTGCAGTTTTGTGCTATGTTCTTTCCTGGTTTTGGTATTAGGGTGATACTGGCTTCATGAAATGATTTAGGAAAGATATCCTGTTTCTCTATTTTTGAAATAGTTTTATTTGGGTTAATACCAGTTCTTCCTTGAATGCCTCATAGAATTCAGCTGTGAATCCATCTGGTCCTGGACCTTTTTTTTTTTTTTGGCAATTTTTTATTACTATTTCAATCTCACTACTCATTACTGGTCTATGGAGAGTTTCTATTTCTTTCTGGTTTAATCCAAGAGGGTTGTACATTTCCAGGAATTTATCCAACTCCTCTAGGTTTTCTAGTTTGTGCATGTAAAAGTATTCATAGTAGCCATGGATTATCTTTTGTATTTCTGTGGTACTAGTTGTAATATCTCCCATTTTGTTTCTAATTGAGCTTATTTAGATCTTCTCTCTTTCTTCTTTTCTTGGTTAATCTCACTAATGGTCTATTAATTTTGGTTATCTTTTAAAAAACAAGCTTTTTGTTTCATTTGTCTTTTGTGTTATTTAAATTTTCAATTATGTTAATTCTCTGATTATTGCTTTTTGTTTGTTTGTTTTTTGCTGGGTTTGGGTTTGGTTTGTTCTTGTTTCTCTAGTTCCCTGAGGTGTGAGGTTAGATTTTCTATTTGTGCCCTTTCAGACCTTTTGATGTAGGCATTTAATGCTATGAACTTTCCTCTTAGCACCACTTCTGCTGTATTCCGGAGGTTTTGATAGGTCGTGTCACTACTATTGTTTGGTTATAAAAAATTTTAAACTTCCATCTTGATTTCATTGTTGATGAAAAAATTATTCAAGAGCAGGTTATGTAATTTCAATGCATTTGAGGATTCATTTTGGAATTGATTCCCAATTTCATTCCAATGTGGCCTGAGAGAATACTTGATATAATTTTGATTTTCTTAAAATTGGTGAGACTTATTTTGTAGCCTATTATATGGTCTATTTTGGATAATTTTTATGTGCTAATAAATAGAATGAATATTCTGCAGTTGTTGAGTAGAATGTTTTGTAAATATCTGTTAAGTCAATTTATTCTAGTGTACAGTTTAAATTTATTGTATCTTTGTTGACTTTCTGTCTAGATGACCTTTCTGGTATTGTCAGTGGGATATTAAAGTACCCCATTATTATTTTGTTGCTTTCTATCTCCTTTCTTTTGCCTAGCAGATATTATTTTATAAATCTGGGAGCTCCAGTGTTAGGTGCATATGGATTTAGAATTGTGATGGCTTCCTGTTGGACCAGTTCTTTTATTATTATATAATGTTATTCTTTGTTTTTTTGTTTCATTTTGTTTTGTTTACCATTGTCTGTTTTGTCTGCTATGAGAATAGCTACTCCTTCTTACTTTTTGTTTCCATTTGCACAGAATATCTTTTTCCACTTCTTTGTCTTAAGTTTATTTAAGTTTTTATTTGTTAGGCAAGTCTCTTAAAGACAGTAGATGCTTGGTTGTTAATTATTTTTTTCTTTCTTTTGAGATGGAGTGTCACTCTTGTTGCCCAGACTGGAGTGCAGTGGCATGATCTTAGCTCACTACAACTTTTGCCTCTCAGGTTCAAGCAATTCTACTGCCTCAGCACCCTGAGTAGCTGGGATTATAGGCGCACGCCACCACACCTGGCTAATTTTTCTATTTTAGTAGAGATGGGGTTTCACCATGGTGGCCAGGCTGGTCTTGAACTCCTGACCTCAGGTGAACCACCCACCTCGGCCTCCCAAAGTGCTGGGATTACAGGCGTGAGCCACCGTGCCCTGCTGTAAATTTTTATTTATTCTGCCATTCTGCATCTTTTAAGTAGAGCATTTAGGTTATTGACATTTAATGTTAGTTTTCAGATGTGAGGTACTGCTGTATTCATCAGGTTAGCTGTTGCCTGAATATCTTCGAGTTTTTTTGTTATTGTTTTATAGGCCTTGTGAGATTTATACATTAAGGAGGTACTATTTTGGTGTATTTTGAGGTTTTCTTTCAAGATTTAGAAGTTCTTTTAGCATTTCTTCTATTGCTGGCTTGGTACTTGTAAATTCTCTCAACACTTGTTTTTCTGAAAATGACTTTATCTCGCTTTCATTTATGAAGCTTCCTCTAACTGGATACAACATTCTTGGCTAAAAACTGTGCTGTTTAAGGAGGCTAAAGACAGGAACATAGTCCCTTCTTTCTTGTAGGGTTTCTGCTGAGTAATCTATGTTAATCTGGTAGGTTTTGTTTATAGGGTACCTGATGTTTTTCCTCACAGCTCTTATGATCCTTTTCTTCATCATGAATTTAGATAACCTAATGGCTATGTGAATAGGTGATGATCCTTTTGTGATAAATTTTTTGTGATATCTAGATCACTAGCAAGGTCTGAGAAGTTTTTCTCAATTATTCACTCAAATAAAATTTACAAACATGTAAATTTATCTTTTTGTTTTTTTTCAGGACCACCAATTATTCCTAGGGTTGGTCATTTAACATAATCCCAATTTTCTTGGAAGCTTTGTTCATTTTGTTGATTCTTTCTTCTTTGTCTTTGTCAGACTGATTTAATCTGAAAGACTTTTCTTCAAGCTCTGAAGTTCTTTCTTCTACTTGTTGTAGTCTATTGTTTAAACTTTCCAGTTTATTTTGTATTTCTGTAAGTGTATCTTTCATTTCCGGTGGTGATTGTTTTTTAATTTATAACATTTATTTCTTTGGAAATTTTTAAATTCGTATCTTGTATTAATTTTTAAAATTTCTTTAAGTTGGTTTTCTTGTTTCTCTGGTTACTGTTCTAGTAGCTTAATAATCAACTTTCTCAATTTATTTTCTGGCAACTCAGACATTTCTTTTTGGTTTGGAATGATTACAGAAGAGCTAGTGCAATATTCTGGGGGTGTTATAGAACCTTGTCTTGTCATACTGGAATTAATTCTCTGGTTTCTTCTCATTTGGCTAGACTATTTCAGTGGAAAGATCTTGGACTCAAGGGCTCCTGTTCAGATTCTTCTGTCCCATGGAGTGATTTCTTGATGTGGTGCTTTCTCACTTTTCCTAGGGATGAGCTTTCTGCAAGTCAGACTACAGTGATTGTTACTGCTCTCCTGGGACTAGTAACCCAGTGGAGCTCCACAGCTCCAGGCTGATATCGAGGAATGTCTGCAAAGTGTCCTGTGATGTAAGCTGTCTTCAGGTCTCTCAGCCATGAATACCAGCACCTGCTTCAGTGGAGGTGGCAGGGAAGTGAAATTGACTGTGTGAGAGACCTTGGTTGTAGTTTTATTTAGTGCATTGGTTTTCTCAAGTGCTTGTTATGCAAGCAGTGAATTTGTCATGTGGACAGACTCAGGAACTCTGGTTAGCCAGGATGTTACAGGTAGTGGAATTAGTTGTTGTTGTTTTTTGTTTTTTCCTTGGAGCAGGGCTGTTCTGTTATGAGTTGCTGTCATGGCTTGTGTCAGTTGGCCTCCACCCAAATGGTGGTGCTTTCAGGAGAGCACCAGCTGTGGTAGTAGAAAGGGGGTATAGACTGGCTCTATGTTAACCAGGATACCCGTTCAGGATTCTCAGGTGATGGGTAGGACCATAGATCTTCCAAAAGTTACTTTATTTCACCTTCAGCTACCAGGTTGAGTAGAGAAAAATCATCAGGGGGAGGCAGGATTAGACCAGTCTGAACTCAGACTCTCAGTGGCTTGCTGCAGTCACTGTTGGAGGAGACGTGGTTCTCAAGCCAATGGAGTTATGTTTTAAGGGAAGTTATGGCTGCCTTTGCTGCTCCATACAGAGCACCAAGAAAGTGAGACAAAGCTGGCAGTGGCGGGCTTCACCCAGCTCACATGCAGCCAGCAAGGCCAGTCTCATTCCATTCCCACCCTGTCCTGCCAAAAGCATGAAGTTTATATCAAGGCAGCCAGCGTGCAGAGTTGAGATCTTGCCCCAGGCTACATGCCTCCCGCTGAGAAAGCCAAAAAGGCTTTCAGGCTTCACCCCTCCCCACTTGCCCACACCTTTTGCTGCACAGCTTCTGTGCTTGTATCTGCACTTCCTATTTACCCCTACAGACTCTGCGCAGTAACATTTATCCTCGGTCAAAATTATTGCACAGTTCATTAAAAGCTTTTTTATTCTTTTGGCCCCTTCCTAATTCTGCTAGCTGCCTTTCGCAAAGACCCTTGTGAGATAAAGTCAGGAATGACTCCTTTGGTCTTGAGCTGGGGGCTGGGAATGCCTACAGGCTCTTTCTCTTGTTTCTTCTTTTATATTTCACTCAGCTCCCTAAATTCATTTCAGCTCTAGGTAAGGTTAAATACGTTTCCCTTGATCTGGACTTTTCAGGTCCCCCAGTGGGGATGTGCGTTCAAAGGTAGACTTTCTTTCTTTTTTTTTTTTTTTTTGAGACGGAGTCTCGCTCTGTCGCCCAGGCTGGAGTGCAGTGGCGCGATCTCGGCTCACTGCAAGCTCCACCTCCCGGGTTCACGCCATTCTCTCGCCTCAGCCTCCGAGTAGCTGGGACTACAGGCGCCCGCCACCACGCCCGGCTAGTTTTTTGTATTTTTAGTAGAGACAGGGTTTCACCATGTTAGCCAGGATGGTCTCGATCTCCTGACCTCGTGATCCACCCGCCTCGGCCTCCCAAAGTGCTGGGATTACAGGCTTGAGCCACCGCGCCCGGCCCTAGACTTTCTTTCTCTCACACTTTGGGGAACTCACAATTCTTCAGCTGTGTCACGGGGTTTGCAGCAACAATCTGCTTCTTTCAAAGGGTCTGTGAAATCTTTTGGTTTTTCCTGGTATGTTCCTGCAGTGGTTATGTCAGAGGGGTTCCACACAGAGAACTCCATTTTGAGTGAGGGCTACAAAATTGAGGCTGAAACCGGGCGCGGTGACTCACGCCTGTAATCCCAGCACCTTGGGAGGCCAAGGTGGGCGGATCACGAGGTCAGGAGATCAAGACCATCCTGGCTAACACGGTGAAACCCTGTCTCTACTAAAAGTGCCAAAAAATACCCGGCGCGGTGGCGGGCGCCTGTAGTCCCAGCTACTCAGGAGGCTGAGGCAGGAGAATGGCGTCAACCCGGAAGGCGGAGCTTGCAGTGAGTTGAGATCTCGCCACTGCACTCCAGCCTGGGCGACAGAGAGAGACCGCAAGACTCCGTCTCAAAAAAAAAGAAAAAGAAAAAAAAAAAAAAGGAGGCCGAGACTTGCTGGGCTGCATTCCCAGAAAATTAGGCATTCCTAGCCTCTAAATGTTTATGGTTAAGGGAACAAATTAATAATGTTTACTAAACAGACTCAGACTTGGGAGTGTCCAGATATCCTGATATCTGGAGAACAAAGGCATTCCTAATTTTGCTTTAAAGATAATAATATCAGTTCTCGCAAAATGTAGTAATTAAGAAAATTAATTATGTATTACAAACCCTTGTAGCAGTACACATCTGATATACAAGCATTGTACCTAGGGTGGATGTCAGGAACGTCCTATTTTGTCTATGGAGTAGCTGTCCTTTCACCACTTTGCTTTCTTAATAAACTTGCTTTTGCTTTGCACTGCAGACTTGCCCTAAATTCTTTCTTGCGTGAGATCCAAGAACCCTCTCCTGGGGTCTGGATCGGGACCCCTTCCTGTAACACGTTTCTGGGACCACAGAAGGGACTATAGTGCAGAAACCCTGAGCCATTGGCTACCTTTGCGTAAGTGTTGGGGTCCTGTAACATCTTTCTGGTGAACCACGGAAGGGATGATACTAAAGAAACCCTCTAACCCAAAGGAAATAGGCCGCAGCACTGATTGGATGACTTTGGGTAAGTGGTGGGGTTAAATAATGGAATTGGGTTAGAGGCCCCTCTTAATAAAAGGAAAGAATGCTTGAGTGACCCTGAGGTCAGATGCCTGATTTAGGAGGGTTAGAGTCCCTTCTAAGGTTTAGGGACCTCTCAGTAAAGTCCCTCGCACATAAAAACGGGTTTGGCACTGCAGGCTAAGCCCTTTGTATTAATCTGCCTTCTACTTGCTGCATGAATCAGTTTCTTGGGCGCTGTCTCTGTTTCACTGTCATTATGTTATTTCATTTTATTTTTTAGATGCGGTCTCACTCTGCCACCCAGGCTGGAGTGCAGTGGCGTGATCTCAGCTCACTGCCACCTCCATCTCTGGGTTCAAGCAATTCTACTGCCTCAGCCTCTCAAGTAGCTGGGACTGCAGGCTCTTGCCACCATGCCCGGCAGATTTTTGTATTTTTAGTAGAGGTGGAGTTTCACCATGTTGGCCAGGCTGGTCTCAAACTCCTGGCTTCAGGTGATCCGCCCGCCTTGGCCTCCCAAAGTGCTGGGATTACTGGTGTGATCCACCATGCCCAGCTTTCACCGTCATTTTCAGGAGACTTAAACTGATCTTAGGGATGTTAACTTATTCTTTTTCTATGTACCTCCTGATTTCCGTCCTTTTGCTTGTGAAACTTTGAGAACAAAAAGCATTGAAGGCACCATCTCTAAAATTGCTGATTTAGTATTTAACAGCTATGAGCAATAAAATTACATAGATGTGGTTATATTTTCTTGCTGCTATAGCGACTAAGTGTGATCGAGAAGCACTGGGATGGAAATCAGGGGACTTCTCTCCTTGCTGTTTTGTTTCATTTTGCACACGAAAAATGCAATTCTTTCTTTTCTTGGATTCAGGCAAACCAACTCTGCTTATTTAATCCACACAGTCACTATTGCCCAGAACCTGCTTGCTCTGGTCATTCCCATCTAAATCTTCTTCATTTCCTTTGCTTTATTTGACATTTTTGCCAAAGTTCATTTGTGGTTTAAGATTCATGGCTTGGCTCACTTATGTTAGTTGGATAATGTGAAACATGTTTGATGAGAGAAAAAGAAGAAAAAGAACTAGACATGCAAGATGATCCTTTAATGCAAGCATCCCCGACCCCCGGTTCAGCAGGCAGTTTTGAGTGGAGCAGACCCTTCTGTCAGCTCTAAAGGTTCAGATGTGTCAGTCCTTTCTTCCTCTAGTCCACCTGAAAGTTCTGTTGAGAATCCTTCATCTGCTCCTCCTTGCCCGTCTAGTCCCTTTCTACACCCACCACTCCCTGAGGAACTGAGCTCAGTGAGTACTATTCATAGTGGAGCTGCCTATCAACCTCCAAAGGGAAATCTTTGTCCACTTACAGAGGTGGCAAATGGGGAAGAAGGCACTGTGAGTGGACATGTCCCCTTTTCTATGTCTGATTTGGCTGTATGTAAAGAGAAGTTTGGTCATTTCTCTGAAGATCCAGGAAAATTCCTAGATGAGTTTGAGAAATTAACTCTGACCTACAGTTTAACTGGGCAGGATCTGCACATTTTGTTGTCTCTGTGTTGTACAGTAAAAGAGTAAAAGAGAATGCATTTTGGGGACAGTTAGGGCCCATGCAGATGAGGTATTGGCTTGCAACTTGAACCATAATATATATCAGGCAAGAGGTTTAGCAGTTCAAGATCAAGATCCAGAAGGGAACTATCAAAGAGGCAGTGAGGACTTGGGGTGAAGAGAGCATATGGTCACTTGTTTTTTGAAAGGGATGAAGAAATGTTTGAAAAAGCCTATTGACTATAAAAAAGTTAAGGAAGTTTCTGCGGGCAAAGATGAGAATCCAACTTTGTTCAAGGGCATTTAGTTGAGGCAATCGGGAAATATACTAACATTGATCCTGCCTCAAGGGAAAGATGAACCCTTCTGGGAGTACATTTTATAACCCAGTCTGCCCCTGATATCCACAGAAAACTATTAAAAGCAGCTATGGGTCCCCAAACTTCTAAGGAACAGCTTTGGTTATGGAATTTTTAGTTTTTGATAACAGGGACAAAGCAGAAAAGCAGAAAGTGCAAGCAGGACCTCCCACAAGTATGGCTCTTGGCTGCAGCCTTAAGCTCACCTTAAACATGGGGTTGCCTCCTGGTTCTTGGCCTGAACAAGGGAAGCTGAAAGGTGGGAAGCCCAAAGCTGGGCATCTGAGTCACCATGCCTTGGGCATAAATCAGTGGGCACATTGTAAGAAAACTGGCCATTGGGAAAGGGATTGCCCAGCATTCTGAAGGGATCCATCAGCAGCCAAACCCATGATGGCTGAAATAGCCAGGTAAGCCCAAGAGCGACGGGACTGAGACCTTCTGCCACAGCTCCTGTTGGACAACTAACTGTATCTATGGAGGAGCCTTGGGTAACCCTTGACGTGGCAAGTAAGATTAAATTCCTTCCAGAATGCTAACTCTGTTTTGACCCACCATGCTTTACCTATCCTTTAAGCTGCTCTTCAGAGACTTTGATTTTCTCCTGAATGCCCCACCCCTTATTAGGAAGGGATGTGTTAATTCAGAATAAACATCAGTGATATTGTTTGGCTGTGTCCCCATCTAAATCACAACTTGAATTATATCTCCCAGAATTCCCACATGTGAGAGGGACCCAGTGAGAGGTAATTAAATCATGGGGACCAGTCTTTCCTGTGCTATTCTTGTGATAGTGATTAAGCCTCACCATATCTGATGGGTTCATCAGGGGTTTCTGCTTTCACTTCTTCCTCATTTTTCTCCTGCTGCCACCATGTAAGAAGTGCCTTTCACCGCCCACCATGATTCTGAGGTCTCCCCAGCCATGTGGAACTGTAAGTCCACTTAAAACTTTTTATTGCCAGTTTCAGGTGTACCTTTATCAGCAGCATGAAAATGAACGAATACAGTAAATTGGTACCAGTAGAGTGGGGCACTGCTAAAAGGATACCCAAAAATGTAGAAGCAACTTTGGAACTGGGTAACAGGCAGTGGTTGAAACAGTTTGGATGGCTCAGAAGAAGACAGGAAGGTGTAATAAAGTTTGGAACTTCCTAGAGACTTGTTGAATGACTTTGTCCAAAATGCTGATAGTGATATGGACAATAAGGTCCAGGCTGAGGTGGCCTCAGATGGGGATGAGGAACTTGTTGGGAACTGGAGTAAAGGTGACTCTTGTTATGTTTTAACAAAGAGACTGGTGGCATTTTGCCCCTGCCCTAGAGATTTGTGAAACTTTGAACTTCAGAAAGATGATTTAGAGTGTCTGGCAGAAGAAATTTCTAAGCAGAAAAGCATTTAAGGGGTGACTTGTATACTGTTAAAGGCATTCAGTTTTATAACAGAAGCAGAGCATAAAAGTTTGGAAAATTTGCAGCCTGACTATGCAATAGAAAAGAAAAACCCATTTTCTGGGGAGAAATACAAGCTGGCTGCAGAAATTTGCATAAGTAGCAAGGAGCCTAATGTAAATCCCCAGACCATGGGGAAAATGTCTCCAGGCCATGTCAGAGACTTTCATGGCAGCCTCTCCCATCAGGTGCCTGGAGGTCCGGGAGGAAAAAATGGTTTTATAGTCTGGGCCCAGGGTTCCCGTGCTGTTTCCAGCCTAGGAACTTGGTGCCCTGTGTCCCAGTTGCTCCAGCCACGGCTGAAAGGGGCCAATGTACAGCTCAGGCTGTGCCTTTAGAGGGTGGACTCCCCAAGCCTCAGCAGCTTCCATGTGGTGTTGAGCCTGCAGGTGCACAGAAGTCAAGAACTGAGGTTTAGGAACCTCTACGTAGATTTCAGAAGATGTATGGAAATCCCTGAATGCCCAGACAAAAGACTGCTGTAGGGGCAGGCCCTTCATGGAGAACCTCTGCTAGGGCAGTGTGGATGGAAAATGTGGGGTCAGAGCCTCCACACAGAGTCCCTCCTGAGGCACCATCTAATGGGGCTGTGAGAAGAGGGCCACTATCTTCCAGACCCCAGAATTGTAGATTCACCGACAGCTTGCACTGTGCACCTGGAAAAGCCACAGACACTCAGTGCCAGCCCATGAAAGCAGCAGAGAGAGGCTGTACTCTGCAAAGCCACAAGGGTGTAGCTGCCCAAGACAATGGGAATCCATATTTTGCATTAGCATAATCTGGATGTGGGACATGAAGTCAAAGGAGATCATTTTGGAGCTTTAAGATTTGACCACCCCTGGGCCGGGCGCGGTGGCTCAAGCCTGTAATCCCAGCACTTTGGGAGGCCAAGACTGGCAGATCACGAGGTCAGAAGATCGAGACCATCCTGGCTAACATGGTGAAACCCCGTCTCTACTAAAAAATACAAAAAACTAGCTGGGCGAGGTGGCGGGCGCCTATAGTCCCAGCTACTCGGGAGGCTGAGCCAGGAGAATGGCGTGAACCCGGGAGGCGGAGCTTGCAGTGAGCTGAGATCCGGTCACTGTACTCCAGCCTGGGCGACAGAGTGAGATTCCGTCTCAAAAAAAAAAAAAAAAAAAAGATTTGACCACCCCACTGGATTTTGGACTTGCATGGGGCCTTCAGTCCCTTTATTTTGACCAATTTCTCTCATTTGGAATGGCTATATTTACCCAATGCCTTTACTTCCATTGTATCTAGGAAGTAACGAACTTGGTTTTGATTTTACTGGCTCACAGGTGGAAGGGACTTGTCTGGTCTCAAATGAGACTTTAAACCGTGGACTTCTGAGTTTATGCCGAAATGAGTTAAAACTTTGGGGGACTACTGGGAAGGTATGATTGGTTTTGAAACGTGAATGTATGAGATTTGGGAGAGGCCAGGGGCAGAATGATATAGTTTGGCTCTGTGTCCACACGCAAATCTCATCTCGTAGCTCCCATAATTCCTCCCTCTTGTGGGAGGGACTCAGTGGGAGAGTATTGAATCACTGAATCATAGATGATTGAACAGTATCTTTTCTGTGCTGTTCTCATGACAGTGAATGGGTTTCATGAAATGTGATGGTTTTAAAAACCAAAGTTTCTCTTCACAAGCTCTCTCTTTGCCTGCTGCCATCCATGTAAGAAGTGACTTGCTCCTCCTTGCCTTCCATCATGATTGTGAGGCTTCCCAAGTCACATGGAACTGTAAGTCCAATAAACCTCCTTCTTTTGTAAATTGCCCAGTCTTGGGTATGTCTTTATCAGCAGCAGCATGAAAATGGACTAATACATTAATTTATATTTTATTTAGTTGGAACATTCCATTTTCATTTATTAATTGGAGAACCCTATATAAGCCTACATTTCTTTAGTTATTGTTCCTTTCACTTTTTATAAATGACATAAGTAAATTTATTGATTGATTGAGCCAATTTGTTTAGGTAAGTACTAGGGAGACTTCAGGAGTACGTTTCTATACATAAATGCAGCAAACAAACATGACCGTGCTTGCTGTGTCACAGATGCTTTATAATAAGCCATAATTATTCCTGGTGGAGTTAGTTTGTAACTTCAAGTCAGGGATGGAAAATAGCAACGGTGAAGAAATAACATTTATTCTTCACGTGGAGAGGATATTTTTTTCCACGCTGCAAAACTGACTCTTGCTGAATTTAAATATAAATTCTGACTTTTTCCTTTCCTAATTATTCTCAGTTTTGTTTGTCTTATTATGTGGATTCCAAGAATGTATGCATCACAGTCCTTCTTTATTTACTGTGTTATGATGACAGTTTTCTTATTGCTGTCTTTATGCCATGACATTTTACATGGTACTTTGTAGGTTCTAATTTAAAAGTTGATACTTTTTATTGCACAGAAAATTGGTTTTAACTAGAAAATTTGTTTAGTAATGTAACTTTCAGATTAATTAAAATAAGAGGCATACACTCTCCACAGGTGAGAGAATTACATCAGTTAGCTTTTTTTTTTTTTTTTCCTGAGACAGTCTCACTCTGTTGCTCAGGCTGGAGGGTAGTGGTACAGTCTCAGCTCACTGCAACCTCCGCCTCCCGGGTTTAAGTGATTCTCCTGCCTCAGCCTCCTGAGTAGCTGGGATTACAGGTGCACGTCACCACACACGGCTAATTTTGTATTTTTAGTAGAGATGGGCTTTCTCCATGTTGGTCAGGCTGGTCTCAAAGTCCCGACCTAAGGTGATCTGCCCACCTTGACCTCCGGAACTGCTGGGATTACAGGCATGAGACACTGCGCCTGGCCACAACTCTCTATTTTTTTCCCACCACCCCCAGCCTCTGATAACTATTATTCCACTTTCTGCTTTTTTGAGTTAAACTTTCTTAGGTTTAACATATAAATACATCTTGCAGTACTTGTCTATTTATGTCTGGCTTATTTCATGTAGCACAACGTCTTCTAAATTTATTTCTGTTGATTCAAATGATGAGATTTACCCACTTTTAAGGCTGAATAGTGTTCCATTGCTTATACTACATTTTTAGAAGAATTAATTTTAATATATATTTATCTGTTGGTGGAAAAACTCATGTTACGAAAGAATATTTCTATGTTAAAGCATATGTTAGTGTAATTTTCAGCATATAAATATCTCATTAAAAGTAGCTAATTTATACTGATCACTAATTGTAACACTATGTATGTGTTACTGAATTCAATTTTCACAGTAACTTAATAACATAGGTCTTATTATTATTCTCATTTTACAGAGGAAGAAACAAAGCCACTGTGAGAAAGGACTTGGTCACACTAGCGAAGCCAGTATTAAAACACAAACAGAGGTTGGGAGCTGTGGCTCACGCCTGTAATCCAGCACTTTGGGAGGCCAAGGCAGGCGGATCATGAGGTCAGCCTGACTAACATGGTGAACTCCCATCACTATGAAAAATACAAAAATTAGCTGGGTGAGATGGCATGCACCTGTAGTCCCAATTACTCAGGAGGCTGAGACAGGAGAGTCGCTTGAACCCAGGAGGCGGAGGTTGCAGTGAGCCGAGATCACGCCACTGCACTCTAGCCTGGTGACAGAGCAAGACTCCATCAGGAAAACAAAAACAAAAAACCAAAGGCAGCTTGGTATCCAGAGATAACCCTCTTCAGTATAACAATAAAAACCCTCTTCAAGCAGAAAAGACAAAATGATTTTTAACACTCATTTTTAAATAAACATTTTACAAAAATTAAATAATTGGATGCATTTTTATTGTTCTAAGTGAGTATGAAGATAAAAAAAAAGGTAGGCCGGGCGCGGTGGCTCAAGCCTGTAATCCCAGCACTTTGGGAGGCCGAGATGGGCGGATCACGAGGTCAGGAGATCGAGACCATCCTGGCTAACACGGTGAAACCCTGTCTCTACTAAGAAATACAAAAAATAGCCGGGCGAGGTGGCAGCGCCTGTAGTCCCAGCTACTCGGGAGGCTGAGGCCGGAGAATGGCGTGAACCCGGGAGGCGGAGCTTGCAGTGAGCTGAGATCTGGCCACTGCACTCCAGCCTGGGCGACAGCGCGAGACTCCGTCTCAAAAAAAATAAACAACAACAAAAAAAGGTATATAAATAAGCCAGAAAACAATAGCTAATATTTGCAATAAATATAACTGGAAAGTAGTTAACTATCATTTGCAGATGATGTCTGCTTACTGAGATAACAAAAGCAACTGAAATACTTTTAAAAGTCTATTTAGGGCCGGGCACAGTGGCTCATGCCTGTAATCTCAGCACTTTGGGAGGCCGACGTGGGTGGATTACCTGAGGTCAGGAATTTGAGACCAGCCTGGCCAACATGATGAAACCCTGTCTCTGCTAAAAAAATATATATATACAAAATTACCCAGGTGTGGTAGTGGCACCTGTAATCTCAGCTACTCAGGAGGCTGAGGCAAGAGAATTGCTTGAACCCAGGAGATGGAGGTTGCAGTGAGCCAACATGGTCCCACTGCACTACAGTCTGGGTGACAGAGTGAGACTCCATCTCAAAAAAAAAAAAAAAAGTTATTCACAATAGTAAAGACTTGGAATCAACCTAAATGTCCATCAGTGACAGAATGGATTAAGAAAATGTGGCACATATACACCATGGAATACTATGTAGCCATAAAAAAGGATGAGTTCGTGTCCTTTGTAGGGACATGGATGCAGCTGGAAACCATCATTCTCAGCACACTATTGCGAGAGCAGAAAACCAAACACCTCATGTTCTCACTCATAGGTGGGAATAGAACATTGAGATCACTTGGACACAGGAAGGGGAACATCACACACCAGGTCCTATTGTGGGGAGGGGGTGGGGGAGGGATAGCATTAGGAGATATACCTAATGTAAATGTCAAGTTAATGGGTGCAGCACACCAACATGGCACATGTATACATATGTAACAAACCTGCACATTGTGCACATGTACCCTAGAACTTAAAGCATAAAAAATAAAAAATAAAAAATTAAAAAAAAGATCTATTCAGTTGGGAACAAAAAATGCTAAGATTATCCTCAAGATTCTCAGTTTGTTGTACACCTGCTGTGTAATCTTTTCTTTTCTTGTAAAAAACAATGTGTGACTGTGGTGGGAAATCACTCACGAAATTAGGTTACTATTGGGTAAACTAAATCAGAGGTGCTTTTAATAGAAAGAGACACATCATAGAAAAACACTCCTTGGCCTGGAAGTAAGTGATTTCCAGCTGGGCCATGTTGTAATCTGCTCATAGTGGCAACATGGAAGGAAATATATTTGTATATTGTCATTATATCTGCCTCCTACATGTTGCTTCAAGCAGGGAGAACAGGAGGATCCCATGGAAAAGGGAAAAAAAGAGATCTCATTTGTGCAAGAGATAATCACTTCTAATCTGGAATAGCTTATGATAAACAGAAGAGACCACAACATGACCACATCAATGGGAGAAAAGAGGCAACCTGGTTAAAAGTGCTTACTGGCATTTTTAGGCAGCATTTAGTAAGCCTTAGTGAATGATCAGCCTCTGGAATACCAACAGTCTACCAACAATCTGAACTCATTCTGGTTAAATCAGCATTCTAGTGGAACAGTTTTACACTATACATTACAGAAATACTATGGAGATGAGTGAGTACCCTGCTAAAATTGACCTTATTATGAAAAAGCATACCTAATTATTTGTTTTCACAATTTAAAAACCCTGAAAATGACCAGGCGCAGTGACTCACGCCTGTAATCCCAGCACTTTGGGAGGCTGAGGCAGGTGGATCAAGAGGTAAGGAGTTCAAAACCAGCCTGGCCACGATGGTGAAACCCTGTTTCTAAAAAAACTACAAAAATTAGCCAGGCACAGTGGCAGGCACCTGTAATCGCAGCTACTCAGGAGGCTGAGGCAGGAGAATTGCTTGAACCTGGGAGGCAGAGGTTGCAGTGGGCCAAGATCACATCATTGCACTCCATCCTAGGTGACAGTGACTCTATTTCAAAACAAACAAACAAAAAACCTCGAAAACATCATAAATTTATTAAAAATGTACTTCTGGCCAGGCGCAGTGGCTCAAGCCTGTAATCCCAGCATTTTGGGAGGCCGAGACAGGCAGATCACGAGGTCAGGAGATCGAGACTATCTTGGCTAACACGGTGAAACCCCGTCTCTACTACAAAATACAAAAAACTAGCTGGGCGAGGTGGCAGGCGCCTGTAGTCTCAGCTACTGGGGAGGCTGAGGCAGGAGAATGGCGTAAATCCGGGAGGCGGAGCTTGCAGTGAGCTGAGATCTGGCCACTGCACTCCAGCCTGGGCGACAGAGCGAGATTCCATCTCAAAAAAAAAAAAAAAAAAGTACTTCTGCTAATTATGGAGCATTCTACTATACTGTAATACAATATTGAACTTTAAGCACCTTAATATGAATGTTTCTTGAGTGCATGAAGAGTTATGTTGATAGTTTCTTTTAAATTAACATGCGAGAAGTAACAAAAGATTTGAAGTGGAATAAATAATCTAAAACACTTTTTTTCCCCAAAGGCTTGGCATAGTTGCCTGCTTTTTGAAATGGCTAGATTACTAACCAGAAGCAAAAACAAGATTTTCGTTTTTCTCAATCAGTATGTTTTTGACATTTTGAAATTTAGAATCCTGGCTAAAGGATTTTAGTAAGTGGCTTACTAAAGTAGTCAAGGCAATACAAGGAGAATTTTGACAGGTAGGAAAATGCATACTATATACACACATTGCCCTTCCCTGATTTGCTTTTTTTTTTTTTTTTTTGAGACAGAGTCTTGCTCTGTTGTTCCGGCTGGAGTGCAGTAGTGCTGCAACCTCTGCCTCTTGGGTTCAAGCAGTTTTCCTGCTTCAGCCTCCTGAGTAGCTGGGATTACAGGCGCACACCACCATGCCCGGCTAATTTTTGTAGTTTTAGTAGAGACGGGGTTTCACCATATTGGCCAAAGTGGTCTCGAACTCCTGACCTTGTGATCGACCCACCTTGGCCTCCCAAAGTGCTGGGATTACAGGCATGAGCCACCGCGTCTGGCCCTCTGACTTGCTCTAATATTGAAAGACTGCAGATTGCAAATCTAGTCTCTTGATTTAGAGTAAATTAACAAAATACTTATTTTCCAGTCAAATAATTGTATAAAATCAATGGGTAGGGTTGAGCCTGCACACTCTTCAATTGTAGACAGGTCTGCCAGCGAGAACTGGCACATGGACCTGGACCACTCCTTCCGCACCTGCCACTTCCTGCAAGGGGCACAGGAGGTCACTCCTGGACTAGATAGGAGCTGAGACTGGCGAGGAGGAGGAGGAGGTAGGAGAGACAGGGTCTGTCAGGTTTGGTGGGGACACAGGAGGGGTGGGGGGAAGTGGTGCTGCCGACGAGGACGGAGAAGAGGGGTCAGGGTAAGGGGGAGGTTGGGCGGGGGACCGAAGAGGGGGCAGGGAAAGAGTATCAGGAGGCTAAGAGAAGGAGGAAGAATTGTCCTTCTCCTTGCTTGAGGGAGTAGATTTCACCAGCAAGACCTGGGGCAACGAACATCGGGCCCAGACGACCGGGTGTGAACGCAAGTCCCAAAAGGCCTGAACACAGGGTACCTCAGACCATTTGCCTAGTCTCTTGCAGAAGTTGGTCAGATCCGTGAGAATGGTAAAGTCTAGAGTGCCCTCTGCAGGCCACTGAGACTGGTTATCCAATTTATACTGCGGCCATGCCACTGTGCAGAAGAAAATAAGCAGCTTTCCTTTTAGGTCTTGGCTGAGACCTAAAGTCTAGAAATTAGCCAAGAGGCACCCCAGAGGGCATTTTGGGTCTGGTTTGGACTGGGCAGCCCCCATGGTCCTGAGGCAGGCAGTCCGGAGGCAGCAGGAGCGTCCTCTCACTGCCACATGGAGTGCGGCTACGGTGGCTTCCGGGAAGGTTGGACGTCTCCTAGTCCCCGGTGCCGAGGTCACAGTTGACCGGAGGGAGCCCCTGACATGGCCGCGCGTTTGGGACAGGGATTCCCAGAGGGGGCCTGCAGGACAGGGGAAAGCTTACCCAGCAGTGATCGAATCAAGTCTTGATTTTGGTGAAAACAGCTCCCGGCACAGAGAGGAGGTCCCGGCTCAGAGGAGAGGAGAGCCTACCCGGACAGGCGGGGGACTGGGGGAAGCTTCCTCCCAGGCTTTCAGCAGCAATGTAATGTAAATGAGGGAGTCGAGCAAGAAGACACCAGGCATATGAGAACAAAGGCAGCCTTTATTGGGCTCATGGGAGAGGTTAACCGGTCCTCTAGCAGGAGGGCCGAGGAAGTCGCGCTTGGGGCGAGTATCGGGGGCCTTTTGTAGGGTGAGGTAGGCGGGGTTTGTAGGTTTCGGCTTTCTTGAGGTAGGTTTCGATTTCTGGGGAATAACATGTTCAGGAGCTGACGCAGAGCGGGCGTTCTTCGGCGGGTGCGGGCTTTTTTTGCGCGCTGAGTCTTAGCAGGAAGTGAAGGGCAGGGAGTCCTAACAAAGGGCCTGCCATGCCAGGTGATATCGCCATGTTGGGTCTGAATTCCTGCCTAACTACAACCCGCTTTATGTTCATAATGTATGTCGTCAAAATGAATACTCTTCACTTTAGAGGCTTATATTTTCTGAAAGACTTTTGACGTAATTGCATGTATAATGCTTTTATTAAGTATGAACTCTCTGATGCTGAGATGTGAACAGGTATTAATGGCTTTTTCACATTCTGTATATTTGACATTTTTTTTTCTAGTACAAATCGTTTCCTGTGCAATAAGGTGTGAGCATTGGTTACAAGTTTTGCCACATTCTTCACACTACGGTTTTTAGCATGAATTATCTTATGTACAATGAAGCGTGACAACCTTTAAAGGTTTTGTTACATTCTTCAGATTTCTAAGATTTCTCTCCAGTATAATTTCTTTTATGTTTAGAAAAATTTGAGGTGTTTTCAAAATCACTGTTACATCTTTTAGGTTTGTAGAGTTTCTCACCAGTATGAATTTTCTTATGTACAGTAAGATTTGAGGACTGGTTAAAAGCTTTGCCACATTTTTCACATTGGTAGGGTTTCTCTCCAGTATGGATTCTCTTATGTCTAGTAAGGTGTGCGGACTGGTTAAAGGCTTTACCACATTCTTCACATTGGTAGAATTTCTCTCCAGTATGAATTACTTTATGTGTAGTAAGGTGTGAAAAATGGTTAAAGGCTTTGCCACATTCTTCACATGTGTAGCGTTTCTCTCTAGTATGAATTTTCTTATGTTCAGTAAGTTTTGAGGATCGATAGAAAGCTTTGCCACATTCTTCACATTTGTAGGATTTCTCTCCAGTATGAATTCTCTTATGTGTAGTAAGAATTGAGGACTGGTTAAAAGCTTTGCCACATTCTTCACATTTGTAGGGTTTCTCTCCAGTATGAATTCTTTTATGTGTAGTAAGGTTTGAGAACTGCTTAAAGGCTTTGCCACATTCTTCACATTTGTATGGTTTCTCTTCAGTATGAATATTCTTATGTTCAGTAAGGTTTGAGGATTGGTTAGAAGTTTTGCCACATTTTTCACATTGGTAGGGTTTCTCTCCAGCATGAATGCTCTTATGTCTAGTAAGGTGTGAAGACTTGTTAAAAGCTTTGCCACATTCTTCACATTTGTAGGGTTTCTCTCCAGTATGAATCATCTTATGTGTAGTAAGGTGTGAGGACTGTCTAAAGGCTTTGCCACATTCTTCACATTTGTAGGGCTTCTCTCCAGTATGAATTATCTTATGTCTGGTAAGGTGTGAGGACTGGTTAAAGGCTTTACCACATTCTTCACATTTGTAGGCTTTCTCTCCAGTATGAATTATCTTATGTCTGGTGAGGTGTGAGGGCTGGTTGAAAGCTTTGCCATATTCCTTATATTCATTGAGTTTCTCTCTAGTATGAATTATCTTATGTGTAGTAAGGGTTGAGGACTGATTAAAGGCTTTGTCACATTCTTCATGTTTGTAGGGATCCTCTCCAGTATGAATTATTTTATGTGTTGTAATGTGTGATGACAGGTTAAAGGCTTTGCCACATTCTTCACATTTGTACGGTTTCTCTCCATTATGAATTCTTTTATGTTTAGTAAAGATTAAGGATCCATTAAAGGCTTTTCCACAGTCTTCACATTTGTAGAAATTTACTCTAGTACAAGTTATTTTACGCTGAGTTAGGTTTGAAAACATGCAAAATGATTTGCCAAATTCTTTACATTTAAAAGGTTTTTTTCCGGTGTGTCTTATCTTATGTCCATTTAAATTTGAAAATTTATGAAAGATTTTCATATATTCATCACAATGAAATAGTTTGCTCTGGGTAGCTGGCAAACATTGGTTAAGTCCATTGTAACCTCCTTTTTGCACCTTGCACTCATCCACACTTTTACCACATTTTCTTAACTGTAAATTCTCATGTTCACATTTTCCATGTCTTCTCAGTGTCACTTTTTGGAAAGAATCTTTTATGTTCTGCTCTGGTGAAAAGTCTTGGGCAAAATGAGAACAAGTAACTGAAAGAAATAAAAATAACAAATGACTTAACTTGATAGACTCTAAATATACTTTACAAATCCAACCTATACCATTATACAAATTACACAAGCAAGATGGCATAGCAAAATACCAAAGGCCCTAATTTCTTCTTTTTTTTTTTTTTTTTTTCTGAGATGGAGTCTCAATCTGTCACTTGGGTTGGTCTGCAGCAGCATGATCTCAGCTCACTGCAACCTCTGCCTCCCAGATTCAAGCAATTCTTTTGCCTCAGCCTCCTGAGTAGCTAGGATTATGGGCATGCACCACCATGCCCAGCTAATTTTTGTATTTTTAGTAGAAATGGGGTTTCACCATGTTGGCCAGGCTGGTCTCAAATTCCTGACCTCGTGATCTGCCCACCTCAGCCTCCCAAAATGCTGGGATTACAGGCATGAGCCACCGTGCCCAGCCCAAAGGCCCTAATTTCTTAATAGAAATATAAATGTAACAAAAACACATTGATCAAAATACATTTGTGGAAAATTTATAAATTAGTTAAGTGTGTGAGCAGAATGCAAAGAGCCACATAGAAAGAAAAGTCTGTTACATTTACCCAACACAGATCTTTCTGCTCCCCAATATAACATAATATCTTTAAAAGTAAATTGCCAACTTCAATTATTTTGCATATAGACGTATACCTGAGAGCGGATAATTTATAAAGAAAAAAGGTTGGCAGGACACGGTGGCTCATGCCTGTAATCACAGCACTTTGGGAGGCCAAGACAGGTGAATCAACTGAGGTCAGGAGTTTGAGACCAGCCTGACCAACATGGTGAAACCCTGTCTCTACTAAAAATACAAAATTAGCCAGGCATGGTGGTGCATGCCCGTAATCCCAGCTACTCAGGAGGCTGAGGCAGGAGAATCACTGGAACCAGTGAGGCAGAGGTTGCAGTGAGCCAAGATTGTGCCACTGCAGTCCAGCCTAGGTGACAGAGTGAGACTATGTCTCAAAAAAAAAAAAAAAGAAAAGAAAAAAAGGAAAGAAAAAAAGAAAAAAGGTTATTTGGCACACACTTTGGCAGACTGTACAAGAAGTGTGTGCCAACATTGGCTTCTGGTGAGGGTTTCACAAAGCTTACAATCATGGTGAAATGCAAAGAGTAACTGAACATACCACATGGCAAGGGACAGAGCAAGTGTGAAATAATGAACCAGTTCTCATTTAAATTAACAGAGGGTAAAGTTTTTGATTACCAAGAGGTTGATGTCAAGCCGTAACACCTCCCACCAGGTTCTGCATCCAACATTGAGGACTGCATTGCAGCATAATATTTGGGGATTGTGAACATTTAGGTTATATCATAAACCAACAAGGCTTGACAGACACGTAAAAAATTTCCAGTTAAAAGCAAGAAAATACACAATATTCTTATTTGCACCTGGTGTATTCTGTTAGGATACACAACAAGTCTTATTAAGAATACCAGGTGGGTGCTGTGGCTCATGCCTATAATTTCAACACTTTGGGAGACCAAGATGGGAGGATCTCTTCGGGTCAGAAGTTTGAGACCAGCCTAGGCAACATAGTAGTACTCTGTCCCTACAAATAATCAATAAATTAGCCAGGCATGGTAGTGTATCTCTGTAGTCCCAGCTACTCAGGAGGCTGAGGTGAAAGGAGCACTTGAGCCCCGAAGGTTGAGGCTGCAGTAACTGCACTCCAGTCTCGGTAACAGAAAGAGATCCTGTCTCAAATCGACAACAACGACAACAAATAAATGCAAGAAAATAAAAATTATACACCGAATGTTTTCTGACTAAAACTGAATGAAATTGGAAATTGAGAGCACAAGTAAAACTGGCACATCCAAATATATATGAAAATAACACATACTCTTCAACATAGTTTTACTCAAGGGTCAAAAAATTTAATTTTTCAAAGATGTCTATACAACTTACAGTGATGAATACATTCAATATAATTTCTATAAAAATCCCCAAAGCACAATTTTTACAAGAATATTGTTTAAAATTTTTTAATTTGATTATAAACTAGAGCCAAACACTCATGAAAAAGAACAAGGAGGTGTTATATATCTGGATTTTAAAATATATTAATAGCTACAAATATAAGGTGGTACTGACACAAACACAGATAAACAGATGAAAAAACAGAATAGACAGCCCAGAAATACACTCTTCAGTATATGATTAAATAATCTTTTACAACGTTGCCATGAGCACACAATAGAGAAAAGACAATCTCTTCAAAAAATCATGTTGAAAACTGGACACCAACACTGATGAAGCTGGATTCTTTCTTTGTATCATATACAAAAAATATTTTAAATAAAATACTTAAACATATAAAAATTACTAACAAATCTCTTAGGAAAAAAAGAGAAATGACGTGATGTTGGTCTTGGCACCATTTTTTTTTGATATGACATTAAATGCATGAACAACAAAGAAAAAAGTAAGTACACTACACTTCAAAATTTCCACACATCAAAAAAACATTAGAGCGATAATACCTTGTAGAAAATAAGCAAAAATATTTGCAAATTATATGTGATAAGAGTTAACTGTAGGGAGCTAAAGGCCCGAGGGTCATGACCAACTCAGCATTCCACTGAAGGCTATGTGATCAAACAGCAAACTGTTTATCATGAGTGCAGGATGTAGGCAAATTCACATCTGTGCCTGCCACCAGAAGGTTTGCTGAGGGCAGTCACTCCCTGGTGCCGTGCCGTGCTCCTTGAGGTTATCTACTGGAATATCTGGAGACTACTGTTCAAAGAATGCAGTCGTGCAAGCCTGCCCTAAGTGACTGACAACCACCCCCTTCTCCCTTCTCTCTCTCTCTCTTACTCAATAAATACCAAGGGCTATCGAAGTTCAGGACCCTTGTTCACTAGAAGCAAGGAGCCCCCTGACCCCTTCCTCCAAATATACTCTTTTGTTTTTGTCTTTATTCCCGCATTCATCCTCCTTTGTTCAGTCAAGCAAGGTCCATGGCAGTTAATACTGAGAATATATAAACAAGTCTTAAATGGACTAATAATTGAAATTCGTTTTCATCAAAAAAATACAAAAATGGGAAAAAGCGTTTGAAAGGACACAGGAAATTACATTTGTACAGAAATGCATAAAAATCACGTGAAAAAATCAACTCAAACCAATTAGAATGGCCACTATCAATTTTTTAAAAACATTAAATCTGTTGATGAACTGAAAACCCGTTACCTGTTGGTGTAAAACAAGGATGCAGCCACTGTTTTTAAATGTTATAAATGTTACTCAAATAATTAAAAATGGAATTATTAAATACAACAATTCAATTTGTAAATCGATATGCAAACTCTGCAATGCAGGACCTAGAAGGCATATCTGAACACTGATGTTTACTGTACCAGTATTCACAAAACCCAAAAGACTGAAGTAACCCTTTCTTGACTGATAAATATATCAACAAATGTAACATATAAGTACAGTGGAATATTATTCAGCCCTAAAAAAAATCTTGACACACTTTAAGACAAATTTTGATAATATTATGTCACCTGAAATAAGCCAGTAACAAAATGGATACTATATGATCTCATTTATAGGAGATATCTTAAGTAGTCACACTCATAAAAACAGAAAGTAGAAGGATATTTGTCAAGGGCTGGAGAAAGGGTAAAATGTTCAGCTGTTACTTAATGGATATTGAGTTTTAGTTTTACAAGATGTAAAATTTTCAGAAGTCTTTTGCATAACAATGTGAATATACTTAACATGCCTGATATGTACAGCTTTTTTTTTGAGACAGGGTCTCATTCTGTCATGCAAGGCAGAGTGCAGTGGCACAATTATGGGTAAGTGTAGCCTCAAATTCCCAGACTCAAGTAATCTTCCTCCCTCAATCTTTCAAAGAGCTGGGACCACAGTTGCACCCAACCATGCCTGGGTTTAAAAAAAAAAAAAAAAAATTGTAGAGAGGGAATCTCCATATGTTGCCCAGGCTGGTCTCAAACTTTTGGGATCAAGCAATCCTCCTGCCTTACCATCCCCAAATTCTGGGATTACACATGTAAGCCACAACCATGCCTGGCCCTGAAATGTACACTTCAATAGACATAAGATGGTAAATTTTATGTTATGTGTTTTTACAATTAATTTTTCTCAAAATAAATCTGAAAAAATACAGAATCATAAATCTTTTCATAAATTATCTTCAAATCACAAAAGTATTTCTTTCACACAGAGCAAATATATATTCATCATTAAACACATGGTGAAAATAAAACTATTTCCATGACTACTCAATTGGACAAGATAAAACAACCACTGAAAATTAAGAAAAAAAAAAGTGGCAAGGGGGTGGGCCAGGCACAGTGGCTCATGCCGGTAATCTCAGCACTTTGGGAGACCGACGTGAGCGGATCACCTGAGGTCGGAAGTTTGAGATGAGCCTGGCCAACATGTGAAACCCCATCTCTACTAAAAATACAAAAATTATCTGGGTGTGGTGACATGCACCTGTAATCCCAGCTACTTGGGTGGCTGAGACTGGAGAATTGCTTGAACTTCGGAGGCAGAGGTTGCAGTTAGCCGAGATCATGCCATTGCACTCCAGCCTGGGAGACAGAGTAAGACTCCATCTCAAAAAAAACAAAGAAAAAGAAAAAGAAAAAAAAAATCAACTAAGAAAGAATATATACAAGATAAGTCATAACCAAAATTGTGGTTATATTTATAGATAAACACACAAATATATATACTGTCATTGTGATAGACATATGGCTGATGTATCTCTTAAGTAAATCCCACATTGACTTAAAATGTACAAACAGAATTGCAAATTGTCTGAAATTATAATACATATGTAAAATTTAAAAGCACAAGAAACTAATATTAAGAAACCTACACTAAAAAAACACACTAGTATGAACTGGAAAACAATAATGAGAGAAATGTTTACTCAAAATACGGTTTGCAGCCAGGTGTGGTGGCTCATGCCTGTAATCCCAGCACTTAGGGAGGCTGAGGTGGACAAATCTGACCTCAGAAGTAGGAGACCAGCCTGGCCAACACGGGGAAACTCCATCTCTACTAAAAATATGAAAATTAGCCAGGCCTTGTGGCATGTGCCTGTAGTCCCAGGTACTCCGGAGGCTGAAGTGGTAGGATCCCTTGAACATGGGAGGCAGAGGTTGCAGTGAGCTGAAATCACTCCACTGCACTTCAGCCTAGGCAACAGAGTGAGACTGCATCTCCAAAAAAAAAAAAAAAGACCGGGCGCAGTGGCTCACACCTGTAATCCCAGCACTTTGGGAGGCTGAGGTAGGTGGATCATCTGAGGTTGGCGGTTCAAGACCAGCCTGACCAAAATGGAGAAACCCCGTCTCTACTGAAAAAAAAGTACAAAATCAGCCAGGCATGGTGGCATATGCCTATAATCCCAGCTACTAGGGAGGCTGAGACAGGAGAATTGCTTGAACCTGGCAGGTGGAGGTTGCAGTGAGCCGAGACTGCGCCATTGCACTCCAGCCTGTGCAGTAAGAGCAAAACTCCACCTCAAAAAAAAAAAAAAAATGTGGTTTGCAATACTGATGTACCATTAAAAATTTCTCTAAATAGGCCGGGTGTGGTGGCTCACACATGCAATCCCAGCACTTTGGGTGGCTGAGGTGGGTGGATTACTTGAGGTTGGGAGTTCAAGACCAGCCTGACCAACATGGTGAAACCCCGTCTCTACTAAAAATACAAAATTAGCCGGCCGGTTTGGCACATGGCTGTAATCCTAGCTACTCGGGAGTCTGAGGCAGGAGAATCGCTTGAACCTGGGAGGCAGAAGTTGCAGTGACCCTAGACTGCGCCATTGTACTCTAGTCTGAAGACAGAG